>NC_069499.1:1358033971-1358158971 GCF_027579735.1 Bombina bombina | reverse complement strand
AATCACAGTCTAGAACTTGGGTTTAAAATGGATGGGCTGAGACCCCATATGGAGTGTTATATGTGTTAAACAGGTTTACGACCAATGAAGGTGTGCAATCATAGACAATTTAGTACAAACAGTTAATGGAGTGCTATAAACACAAAATCCAGTGCATAAAGTAAATATGATAAAGATATGAAACTGTGATATGTGTTACTATAAAGCATAAACCATAAAAATAAGTAAAGTGTACAATCATAAACAATTTAGTACAAACAATTAATGGGGTGCTATAAACACAAAAATCCAGTGCTTAAACACAGAAAAATGTTACAAATATGATAAAGATTGTGAAAAATAATAAAGAGGTTACCACAAAAAGCAATATAAACATATGAATAATATGTTACTATAAAGCAGAAACCTTGATAATAAAAGGGAAAAGGAAGTAGCTACAAAATCAATAGAGAGTGCCGGCACATCTTAAAATGAAACAGATTAAAAGTCTTGTTGCAATGACCAAAAAACATCCATGGGCCAACAATATAGCCCAATAACAAATGAAAATAGAAGAATCCCAATTTGAAACAGAGTCCCAATGATTAAAACAAAGTTGAAGAAAATCCTGTTCCAAGATTGTCCTATGTAGAAAGTTATCCTTAATGAAGTGATCACCCAAAATAAACAAAAAGAAATAACCTATACAAAATGTATCTACGAGTGGGCTCTCAAAGTATTTAACTCACCCAATAACAGACGATCCTGGATGGATATATAGCCTCACAAATCCCTTATGGAGTAACGTCTACGCGTTTCAGCCCTTTACAAGGGCCTTTCTCAAGACATAATGAGGCTCAGACAATATTATCAATATAAAGGTAAGAGGTCCAATCAAAACATATTTTTTTGGTGCAAAAAGTGTGTGAAAACGACTGTGCACGCGACGGCATTAACGTCACTTCCGGTACGTCATTGATGACGTCATTTCCGGTACTACCGTCACTTCTGATCAGAACATACGATAGTCAACAGTTGCCATTTTAGAAGAGGGCATATGCGATACCAACCTGGTATATAAACATAAGGGAGATATGCATGTACTAATTTGCATGTACTAATTTGGTGACAATCAGTATCACCAAATTAGTACATGCATATCTCCCTTAAGTTTATATACCAGGTTGATATCGCATATACCCTCTTCTAAAATGGCTACTGTTGACTATGGCATGTTCCGATCAGAAGTGACGGTAGTACCGGAAATGACGTCATCAATGATGTACCGGGAGTGACGTTAATGCCGTCGCGTGCACGGCCATTTTCACACACTTTTTGCGCCAAAAACTATGTTTTGATTGGACCTCTTACCTTTATATTGATAATATTGTCTGAGCCTCATTATGTCTTGAGAAAGGCCCTTGTAAAGGGCTGAAACGCATAGATGTTACTCCATAAGGGATTTGTGTGGCTATATATCCATCCAGGATCGTCTGTTATTGGGTGAGTTAAATACCTAGAGAAGCCACTCGCAGACACATTATGTATAGGTTCTTTCTTTTTGTTTATATTTTCATTAAAGGGACATTAAACCCAAATTTTTTCTTTCATGAGTCAGACAGAGAATACAATTTTAAACAACATCCCAATTTACTTCTATTATCTAATTTGCTTCATTCTTTAGATATCATTTGTTAAAGAAATAGCAATGCACATTGGTGAGCCAATCACATGAGGCAATAAAGGGCAGCCACCAATCAGAAGCTACTGAGCATATCTAGATATGCTTTTCAGGAAAGAATATCAAGAGAATGAAGCAAATTAGATTATATAAGTAAATTAGAAAGTTGTTTAAAATGTCTATCTGAATCATGAAAGAAAAAAATTGGGTTTAATGTCCCTTTAAGGATAACTTTCTACATAGGGCAATCTTGGAACAGGATCTTCTTCATCTTCGTTTAAATCATTGGGACTCAATTTCAAATTGGGATTCTTCTAGTTTCACTTGTTATAGGGCTATATTGTTGACCTATGGATGTTTTTTGGTGATTGCAAAGAGACTTTTAATCTGTTTAATTTTAAGATGTGCCGGCACTCTCTATTGATTTTGTAGCTATTTCCTTTTCCCTTTTATTATCAACGTTTATGCTTTATAGTAACATATTATTCATATATTTATATTGCTTTTTGTGGTAACCTCTTTATTATTTTTCACAATCTTTATCATATTTGTAACATTTTTCTGTGTTTAAGCACTGGATTTTTGTGTTTATAGCACCCCATTAATTGTTTGTACTAAATTGTTTATGATTGTACACTTTACTTATTTTTATGGTTTATGCTTTATAGTAGCACATATCACAGTTTCATATCTTTATCATATTTACTTTAAGCACTGGATTTTGTGTTTATAGCATTCCATTAACTGTTTGTACTAAATTGTCTATGATTGCACACCTCTACTGGTCGTAAACCTGTTTAAAACTTATAACACTCCATATGGGGTCTCAGCCCATCCATTTTAAACCCAAGTTCTAGATTGTGATTGGAGCTAGTCATACTCTAAGAATTAGATTTATTTTCCATTAATCAGTTTCATATACACCTCCTCATAATTGATTTAGAGTACATAATTTTTAATTTTTATTTATTATTTATGGTATTGATTTTAACTTAATCATTGGTCTTAAAATATTCTCATAATTGTATTTTTATTAAATTCCCACTTTTTATATGTATTTGATTCACTGATCAAATTTATTCCTTCTACTGGTTGATTGACTAATTGATTGACACATATATTAATTGCCATTCAGTTCTTGTGTCCGTATCTGGCATTACTCCTGATTTTACCTGTGCAATACTTCAGCCTTTGGCGCTCCTATACATCACTACTATCATTTACTTAGAATCTGTTAGGGACTCTTTATAGTGAGCTTGTATTTTATCTAGGCGCTAGTTACTATATCTCTTTAAGTGTTTTATCCTAATGTTATGTCCCTAAGGAGTATCGTGGAGCGTTGTTCGCCCATTGTGAGTGTAAACCCTGGTAGTCAAGGGGATATATGTGCCCGCCCCCTATATATATGAGTCAGATTCTGATAGGTAAGCCCAGGCAAGCCCCTATAGTGGTCTGTCCAGCGAAATAACTTTGGCATGTCCAACGGCTAAACTATGTGTAATGGCATCAAACCCCCGTATGTGACAAATGAGGGTCAATATGAACCGGATCAGTAGAAAATGTATACAAACTGAGCAAAATAAAGCTGACCATAACACAGCTGGGTACAGCACTCCAGGATACAAATCAACTAAAACTCAAATAAATATAAAACGCTCAATGTTCTTGGTAGTGTGATATGGACATGGATGAAGTGGCATACTCAGCATACGATAATAAGTTGTACTAACGTGAACGTAAGCAGATAGGACGCCAAATCTAAATGTACTCATATTATAAGGCACCTAGTGACCCGTGTCAGCCCTTTAAATAACTATAAGTTACATGACTAATTCATGACCCGAAATCACCAAAGCTAATTAGCTAGAAGTGGCCGGCTCAACCAAATATAGGAAATAACACATGAGCTGTCAGGAAAAATGTACAATGCGTGGGAGGAATATATCACTAGTGTTGTCAGGGAGAATATACAAAAGGAGTATCACAAAAAAGGTGTATCTGATAAGAAACAACAGACAAGCCTCTACGAGGGCAGGTATCTGTATCTGTTAGTAAGAAAAAGTGGGGTCTGATACTGGCATATAAGTCAGGTATCCTCTAGATCTGGGGCGCATAGTAATGTGTGTAGAGACTTACATACAGAATATATATCTTATCTAATAGTGAAAAACCTGCTAATTAGTCTGCAATTAAGCTATACCATCATGTAGACCAGGGTCATTTTGTATACAGTTTCTACTGATCCGGTTCATATTGACCCTCATTTGTCACATACGGGGGTTTGATGCCATTACACATAGTTTAGCCGTAGGACATGCCAAAGTTATTTCGCTAGACAGACCACTATAGGGCCTTGCCTGGGCTCACCTATCAGAATCTGACTCATATATCTAGGGGGCTGGCACATATATCCCCTTGACTACCAGGGTTTACACTCACAATGGCCGAACAACGCTCCATGATACTCCTTGGGGACATAACATTAGGAGTCCCATCTGTGTGTTCCCCCGGTCTTGACTGGCACTATTATGGTATGTATCCGTGCTTCAGTGTAACACATCTGTCTATGCCGCTGTGCACCCACACATTAGATCAGTATAAGCGGGACAATTTCTGACTTGATAATATGATATTTAGGTGAGAGCACAGTACATGTATTTTTATCACCATCGTTGATAATACTTATTGGATCTGTCCCATTAGGTATGTTGCAGGCTGATATTAGTGGGGATTATTAAACTGGAGTACCATCTATTATACATGTCGGATTTTTCCGCGGTTACCACAGTGGCCACCATTGAGAAAATTTGGGCCTGTTTCCCAGATCATAGCATAGACATAGATACTCAGTTTGATATATCTCATTTAGACTTTCTATAGGCATAAGCACATAAGATTACAGTGCACACGATGAGGACTGGACATGACTGCTACGATTCACATTCGTTCTTTCTGTCTGTATATGCTGACCAACACTGGAGGCAAATGGTTGCTACGATATATTAGGCCTGTTTAGTTACTTTTTAAACAATATTACATTTGTCATACTTATATGTATACATTTTGGTTTTGCTCACATTAGCATATACTATCTGTTTATTTACTGTTAAAGACACACTATGCATGTAGTACTGCAATTATGTGGCTGGTTATTGTCATTTTTTATTCTTACGTTTTACTTTATGTTCACTTTATTTTTATTTTTTTTGTTTACTTGCCTAATATGGGTTGCCTAGCAACCACTCAGTGGTTTTTCCACAGGGAGATGGGTTTATGGGTGTGTATAAATGTTTGGCTCACTGCATAGGTCTGAGGAAGGGGAGTATTCCCCGAAACGTCACCGCAAAAAATCTTTATTAACTTTTAAGTCCAGAGAGTGCTGTCTTGTATATATATTCACACACAAACACACACACATATATATATATTTATATATAATGTGTGTGTGTGTGTGTTTGTGTGGGAATATATATACAGTATATATATATATACTACTACTGTAGATCATTTTCCCGCTACAAAAAGTGTGAAAAAAATTTAATATGTAATTAACAAGTTTTTTCCCTCCTAAACTTTATAGTAAAAAGAAGGGGTTATCCTCCTATAAATCAGAGTTATTTAACTGATCTGCACATATGGGCACCCATGAGCGTCTATGCAAATTAATTCACATTTGTTAATGCCAGGTGATCACTATTACCCCAGTTATCACCTGGCTATTAAAACTTATATTGGGGCTTTATTTATAAGAGGGTCTTAGTGGCTTTAAAACAAGGGGGGGGGGTCTCTAGGCCTTATTAAAGGCCTGTTAGAGGGGTATTTATATGTTTTGCATTAAAACAACAACTTTCTATTTATTTATTTTCAAAGTGCTTAAAGGGACAGTCTAGGCCAAAAAAACTTTCATGATTCAGATAGAGCATGTAATTTTAAACAATTTTCCATTTTACTTTTATCACCAATTTTGCTTTGTCTCTTGGTATTCTTAGTTGAAAGCTTAACCTAGGAGGTTCATATGCTAATTTCTTAGACCTTGAAGGCCACCTCTTTTCAGAATGCATTTTAACAGTTTTTCACCACTAGAGGGTGTTAGGTCATGTGTTTCATATAGATAACACTGTGCTCATGCACGTGAAGTTATCTGGGAACAGGCACTGATAGGCTAAACTGCAAGTCTGTCAAAAGAACTGAAATAAAGGGGCAGTTTGCAGAGGCTTAGATACAAGATAATCACAGAGGTTAAAAGTATATTAATATAACTGTGTTGGTTATGCAAAACTGGGGAATGGGTAATAAAGGGATTATCTATCTTTTAAAACAATAAAAATTCTGGTGTAGACTGTCCCTTTAAGTGTAAATCCCCAAGACATACACCTTTTGAAAGAGCATGAGATTTATTGGAGGTTTCTAGGGAATAATGAAGCAGAAATTGAGGGATTTGAACACCAGCCCCTTTTCCTTCCCAACACTTCCAGATTTCTGGGGCTTGCCAACGTCAGTCATTTCAGAGCCCTAGACCACCAGGGTGGAAGTGCAGGGGTCTGCAATGAGCTTCTAAAGTGCCCCACCTCAGATGACGACACTTGGTGATCATCTGTGGTAAATACATTAAACAGATGATGTCATGCACATTTAAAGGGTTACACCCTCTGTGGGGGCTTTATCAGGGGTATATATGCATTATATTATATGAAAATTATTTGACATGTATACATATGCATTCACTGTAAATTACTTAATGCCTAACTAATTACCAGACCATACTCATAGCATGGCAGATGAATGGTGTCTTTATCAGAGGACAACTTCATGACACCTGGTCCTCTTTTTTTACTAACTATATACACACACATCAGACCACAGACTAGATGCGTTCCCTTGCAAACTCTTTATGCCAAGCCTTATGCCCACATCAGAATGCAGAACATACACGATCCCACCTACCCTTTGTCACACACCAGTGGAGGCTCCTCCATTTGAGCACAATCGCACGTGCCCCCCTTTCGGACCACAGGAAGAAGAAAAAAAATCTGAATAAAATATAATTTTTCCAATAGCCCACCTATTGGAAAAATTATATTTAATTTGTAGCCCCAAAAAAATAAAAGCCAAATTGTTTTTTATTTTTAAATGTAAAAAAAAAAAAATTAAGTTTTTTTTATATGTTCTAACCCCTAACCGCACGTGCGGTAGCTAACATATGGCAGTGTCTATGCATAAATTAAATTTTCCTGCAGTCACCGCTCTAAGCCTCCACCCATCCCCATACTCTCTTGTTCGCACACTTCAGACTGTGCGAGGGGGGGAGGTGTTTAATGATCAGACAGGCAGTGATACAGGATACGTCATCTCTCACAGTCATGTGATGACGTTTGGCATGCTCCTCCCAGCTCAACGGCGCGAAATCTCATTGTGGAGATAGCCGTTGAGCAGAGAGGAGCGAGCCTGAGACTGAGAGGGAGCAGAGTTGAGAGAAGGAGCAGAGTTGACAGAAAACTGAGAATAGGTAGATCCGTTATGTTTTGCTATTAGCAGAAAAGAACTGAAATAAAGGGGCAGTTTGCAGAGGCTTAGATACAAGATAATCACAGAGGTTAAAAGTATATTAATATAATTGTGTTGGTTATGCAAAACTGGGGAATGGGTAATAAAGGGATTATCTATCTTTTAAAACAATAAAAATTCTGGTGTAGACTGTCCCTTTAAGTGTAAATCCCCAAGACATACACCCAGGGCCGCCACTAGAAATTTTGGGGCCCCTGACTCAACCATTGATCAGGGCCCCCCCCCCTCCTTTGACATATGCAATTTTTGACCAGGTGACTAAAACGTATATGCACTTTATTCTTAAGTGTCTATTTAAACTTGGAAATGTTGCAAAGGTAGTAACATACAAACACACAGACTCACTCATACACTGAAACACACACACACACACATAAGGATTCACATATAGACACTCTAGCAGACACACAAAGAAACACACTCAGACACAGACACCCAAACAGACACTTAGCACTTGTTTACATTGACCTGACAAGTAATGAGGTAAACTACAGTTTTGTAAAAAAAAAAGGAGAATTAGAAAACAAAATATGGAGTTCTGATTAACTTTTTGTAAAAGAAGATGACAACTAAATGATGACAACAGCATGCAGTGGCTGAAAGGAAGGGCCCCTAACTGCCTAAACAATAATTTAAAGGTTAAATGGTGGATTGGTTACTTCCGGAAAGGTCTTGTTAGTCTCAAAGTCTGTAGAAAGATGTGAATAATTAGTAGTAATAGTAAGGTCAAAATGTCCTAAAAAGGAACAGACAATGGACACAAACACACAAACTCAAACTTGCACACACACAGAGACACCCACAGAAAACACACGAGACAACCACATAAAAAACACAGAAAGACATACATACACACACTCTCACTGAGACATCCACAGAAAACACACAAAGACATACACACACCCTCACAGAGACGCCCACATAAACTACACACCCAAACAGAGACATCCACAGAACACAGAGAGACAACCACATAAAAAACACAGACATACATACATATACACACACACCCTCACAGAGACATCCACAGAAAACACAGACATACACACCCACCCTCACAGAGGCATCCAAATAAAATACACAAAGACAAACATACACACACTTTCACAGAGAAACCCACAGAAAAAGCTCAACGACGTATGCACACACCCTCACAGACATCCACAGAAAATGCACAAAGACAAACACACCCACCCTCACAGAGAGACGCACAGATAAAAAATACATACGCACTCAGAGACACAAACCAAAGCACAAAGACAAACACAGACACCCACAGAAACACTTACAGGAGGAAACATTTATGCACCTTGAATCCCCTAAATCAACAATGTGTGACATGCATGATAAAAAATTGCAGAAATTAAGAGATCACTTTTTAAAGAATCATATTTGTAAATGTGCAAACAAAAATAATTCTGTGAATTCAAAATTGTACATTAATGAGCTGGGTAGGTGGCTAGATGAAGAAAAGTACCTTTAAAAGGTTGACATGATGTTTGTTTTTTCCCCATTTTCCCCAACCAAGAGCCCCACTACAAATATAGAGTACACATTTTCCCAGCTGTCAGCTGTACTTATGGATTTTGAAAATGCTGTACTCTATATGGTCTTGGTGGGACCATAAGCTGTGGTACTCATACTATTAGATCTGGATAAATCCAGGATTTAGGCTTGTTGGTATGTATTTCAAAATTAAGCCAGCTGTAGTGTAAACTAAACAGTTTTAAGTTAACCTGTCTCATTTCAAACACTGAGCAATCTTAGTCTGAGAGTATAAAATTTTATGCAGATGTAAAAATCTTAGATAAAATGCCTCCTTGCATCTGGAAAGTCCTTGCATGAAGGGGCAGTAAACTGGAATGTAATATATATATATATATATATATATATATATATATATAATATAAAAAAAAGCATATCTGCCAAAAGGGCATCTACCATTTGTGTATTGAGGAGGAAACATTTCTGCATGGTTTTAAATGTAGAATTTCTACAGCATTGTCAAATAATCATAAATACACTGCTGCTAAAAAAAAATTGTTTTTATGGACCCCTAGCCCCAAAAAACTACTACCACTGACACACACTGTACAAAGTGCCAAGTCTGTCTCACACTGCGCATAGGGGTTTAGTGCACACTAAGGCCTAGATTTGGAGTTCGGCGGTAAAAGGTCTGTTAACGCTCCGCTGGCTTTTTTCTGGCCGCACCATAAAATTAACTCTGGTATCGAGAGTTCAAACAAATGCTGCGTTAGGCTCCAAAAAAGGAGCGTAGAGCATTTTTACCGCAAATGCAACTCTCGATACCAGAGTTGCTTACGGACGCGGCCGGCCTCAAAAACGTGCTCGTGCACGATTCTCCCATAGGAAACAATGGGGCTGTTTGAGCTGTAAAAAAACCTAACACCTGCAAAAAAGCAGCGTTCAGCTCCTAACGCAGCCCCATTGTTTCCTATGGGGAAACACTTCCTACGTCTGCACCTAACACTCTAACATGTACCCCGAGTCTAAACATCCCTAACCTTACACTTATTAACCCCTAATCTGCCGCCCCCGCTATCGCTGACACCTGCATATTTTTTTTAACCCCTAATCTGCCGCTCCGTAAACCGCTGCAACCTACGTTATCCCTATGTACCCCTAATCTGCTACCCCTAACACCGCCGACCCCTATATTATATTTATTAACCCCTAACCTGCCCCCCACAACGTCGCCGACACCTGCCTACACTTATTAACCCCTAATCTGCCGAGCGGACCTGAGCGCTACTATAATAAAGTTATTAACCCCTAATCCGCCTCACTAACCCTATCATAAATAGTATTAACCCCTAATCTGCCCTCCCTAACATCGCCGACACCTAACTTCAATTATTAACCCCTAATCTTCCGATCGGAGCTCACCGCTATTCTAATAAATGGATTAACCCCTAAAGCTAAGTCTAACCCTAACACTAACACCCCCCTAAGTTAAATATAATATTTATCTAACGAAATAAATTAACTCTTATTAAATAACTTATTCCTATTTAAAGCTAAATACTTACCTGTAAAATAAATCCTAATATAGCTACAATATAAATTATAATTATATTATAGCTATTTTAGGATTAATATTTATTTTACAGGCAACTTTGTAATTATTTTAACCAGCTATTAAATAGTTAAGAACTATTTAATAGTTACCTAGTTAAAATAATAACAAATTTACCTGTAAAATAAATCCTAACCTAAGTTATAATTAAACCTAACACTACCCTATCAATAAAATAATTAAATAAACTACCTACAATTACCTACAATTAACCTAACACTACACTATCAATAAATTAATTAAACACAATTCCTACAAATAAATACAATTAAATAAACTAGCTAAAGTACAAAAAATAAAAAAGAACTAAGTTACAGAAAATAAAAAAATATTTACAAACATAAGAAAAATATTACAACAATTTTAAACTAATTACACCTACTCTAAGCCCCCTAATAAAATAACAAAGCCCCCCAAAATAAAAAATTCCCTACCCTATTCTAAATTAAAAAAGTTACAAGCTCTTTTACCTTACCAGCCCTGAACAGGGCCCTTTGCAGGGCATGCCCCAAGAATTTCAGCTCTTTTGCCTGTAAAAAAAAACATACAATACCCCCCCCCAACATTACAACCCACCACCCACATACCCCTAATCTAACCCAAACCCCCCTTAAATAAACCTAACACTAATCCCCTGAAGATCTTCCTACCTTGTCTTCACCATCCAGGTATCACCGATCCGTCCTGGCTCCAAGATCTTCATCCAACCCAAGCGGGGGTTGGCGATCCATAATCCGGTCCAGAAGAGGCTCCAAAGTCTTCCTCCTATCCGGCAAGAAGAGGACATCCGGACCGGCAAACATCTTCTCCAAGCGGCATCTTCGATCTTCTTCCATCCGGAGCGAAGCGGCAGGATCATGAAGACCTCCAGCGCGGAACATCCATCCGGACCGACGACTGAACGACGAATGACTGTTCCTTTAAGGAACGTCATCCAAGATGGCGTCCCTCGAATTCCGATTGGCTGATAGGATTCTATCAGCCAATCGGAATTAAGGTAGGAATTTTCTGATTGGCTGATGGAATCAGCCAATCAGAATCTAGTTCAATCCGATTGGCCGATCCAATCAGCCAATCAGATTGAGCTCGCATTCTATTGGCTGATCGGAACAGAATTGTGTTTAATTAATTTATTGATAGTGTACTGTTAGGTTAATTGTAGGTAATTGTAGGTAGTTTATTTAATTATTTTATTGATAGGGTAGTGTTAGGTTTAATTATAACTTAGATTAGGATTTATTTTACAGGTAAATTTGTTATTATTTTAACTAGGTAACTATTAAATAGTTCTTAACTATTTAATAGCTATTGTACCTGGTTAAAATAATTACAAAGTTGCCTGTAAAATAAATATTAATCCTAAAATAGCTATAATATAATTATAATTTATATTGTAGCTATATTAGGATTTATTTTACAGGTAAGTATTTAGCTTTAAATAGGAATAAGTTATTTAATAAGAGTTAATTTATTTTGTTAGATGTAAATTATATTTAACTTAGGGGGGTGTTAGTGTTAGGGTTAGACTTAGCTTTAGGGGTTAATCCATTTATTAGAATAGCGGTGAGCTCCGGTCGGCAGATTAGGGGTTAATAATTGAAGTTAGGTGTCGGCGATGTTAGGGAGGGCAGATTAGGGGTTAATACTATTTATGATAGGGTTAGTGAGGCGGGTTAGGGGTTAATAACTTTATTATAGTAGCGCTCAGGTCCGCTCGGCAGATTAGGAGTTAATAAGTGTAGGCAGGTGTCGGCGACGTTGTGGGGGGCAGATTAGGGGTTAATAAATATAATATAGGGGTCGGCGGTGTTAGGGGTAGCAGATTAGGGGTACATAGGGATAACGTAGGTGGCGGCGCTTTGCGGTCGGAAGATTAGGGGTTAATTATTTTAAGTAGCTGGCGGCGACGTTGTGGGGGGCAGGTTAGGGGTTAATAAATATAATACAGGGGTCGGCGGGGTTAGGGGCAGCAGATTAGGGGTACATAAATATAACGTAGGTGGCGGTCGGCAGATTAGGGGTTAAAAATTTTAATCGAGTGTCGGCGATGTGGGGTAGTTTATGGGTGTTAGTGTACTTTAGGGTACAGTAGTTAAGAGCTTTATAAACCGGCGTTAGCCAGAAAGCTCTTAACTCCTGCTATTTTCAGGCGGCTGGAGTTTTGTCGTTAGAGCTCTAACGCTCACTTCAGAAACGACTCTAAATACCAGCGTTAGAAAGATCCCATTGAAAAGATAGGCTACGCAAATGGCGTAGGGGGATCTGCGGTATGGAAAAGTCGCGGCTGAAAAGTGAGCGTTAGACCCTTTAATCACTGACTCCAAATACCAGCGGGCGGCCAAAACCAGCGTTAGGAGCCTCTAACGCTGGTTTTGACGGCTACCGCCGAACTCCAAATCTAGGCCTAAGAAATCCTCTCAAATGCTAATAATTTACTTCTTTTAATAACATTTCCCATGCTCAATTAGCACTCTGCTGTAGTACCCACTGCACTGGTGGCTGCCCAAATATTTAAAAAAAAAAAAAAAAAAATTTTTTTTTTTTTTTTTTAGTTCTTGCCTCATGGGGCCCCCCTGGCTCATTGGGCCCCTAACAGGAGTCACCCCTGTCACCCCCTGATGGCGGCCCTGCATACACCTTTTGAAAGAGCATGAGATTTATTGGAGGTTTCTAGGGAATAATGAAGCAGAAATTGAGGGATTTGAACACCAGCCCCTTTTCCTTCCCAACACTTCCAGATTTCTGGGGCTTGCCAACGTCAGTCATTTCAGAGCCCTAGACCACCAGGGTGGAAGTGCAGGGGTCTGCAATGAGCTTCTAAAGTGCCCCACCTCAGATGACGACACTTGGTGATCATCTGTGGTAAATACATTAAACAGATGATGTCATGCACATTTAAAGGGTTACACCCTCTGTGGGGGCTTTATCAGGGGTATATATGCATTATATTATATGAAAATTATTTGACATGTATACATATGCATTCACTGTAAATTACTTAATGCCTAACTAATTACCAGACCATACTCATAGCATGGCAGATGAATGGTGTCTTTATCAGAGGACAACTTCATGACACCTGGTCCTCTTTTTTTACTAACTATATACACACACATCAGACCACAGACTAGATGCGTTCCCTTGCAAACTCTTTATGCCAAGCCTTATGCCCACATCAGAATGCAGAACATACACGATCCCACCTACCCTTTGTCACACACGCAAACACACATAAGTGACCAGGTCAGATGCATTCCCTTTATGCTAACTGTATGCCCACATCAGATATTAAACTGGATGCCACTAAGTCCACTTTATTACACGTATATAGCCCTTTACAGACACAAGAACCCTGTAACTTATTTATGCCAGCAATATGGCAACATTACACCCAAGGTACATGCCCCCTGCACCCATGTCACACTAGCTACATGGTAAGATCAAGCACCCATTGTACATCCTTTAACCTCTTAAGGACATATGACGGAATTTTTCCGTCATAAAACAATTGAGCAAACTGAAAGCTGTGTCCTTAAAGGGTTAATTCAGCTATATGGCCAAAACAGGCTCTGAAGCAGACTCATAGCCCTTGTAACCCTTTTATGCTAACTATATTAGTCCCCAAACCAACTGCATGCCCTCAGCAGCCCCTTTATGCCAGCTATATAACAGATCACAGACTAATAACCACTGTCCCCTTTTTTATGCAGCTATATTGTCACACTAGATCTCATCCCTCAGATCAAGTATATACCCAAGTAATAATGCCCCAGACCCCTTGTAGCCCTTTGTATAACCTTCAGACCCAAACCTGGTGAAGCCCTTGCATACCCAAATCAGTCCCAAAACCATATGCGTGGCCCCTGCAGTTCGCTTACTTTACATTATCCTGCTGCTCTCATATCCTGGGGTATGCTACCATTGAAAGGGAAGGTGGGTGTAACCAGAAAGGTATTCACATGTTCTATATACTTTTAATGTGACGTAGAGTGATAGGTTTAAATATAATACCCCGGAAATATATGCTTTTCTATTACCTAAAGTTGTTGCACCCTTTGAGACAGCTAATACCTGCCGCAGAAGTCATTTTTGATGTTTAAATAGCAGAATTGATGACATTTGTTCTCAGACATTTCTGAACAGCTAATGCCACTTTTCTTTTTAAACAAATGGTACAATTTGCTATATTGAGTATGGCATTTGATTTAAAAATAAAATACACCATTTGCAAAAATGACATTCAAATGTTGATTCTTGTTCTTACACTGAAGTCTATTTAGGTTCAACATTTAAATGCTAATTTTGATATTTTGAATGTGTGTGGTTTTAATGAAATATTACATTCAATATAAAAATGTTACATTGTTACATGTGCTATAAAAAAACTGTAGCATTTGTTTGGAAAAAACTAAATGTTGAATGTGCATTAAAGATTAAACATTCATTTAGAACAGAGAAATTCATCCAACATGTGTTCAAAGGGCCATGATACCCAACTCTTGAAGCCATTGAAAGTGATGCAGCATAGCTGTAAAAAAAGCTGACTAGAAAATATCACCTAGCTATGTAAAAAGGAAGATATCTATCTCTAAATTTCCTCAGTAGCCTCATCCCATTGTAAAGGGATTTTAAGCAGCCAATCAGGATGCTAGTCATAGGATTTGCTAGGGAGCGTGCATCTGGGATGTGCAGGCACAGTCATGTTATTTTCCTATGAAGTTTAAAGGATTACTAAGTACTAAACACAGTAGAATAACAATAAATGCATAGTAGAAACAAAGCAAAATCACCTAGTTTGAATTTCAAGTGAGTAGATTATTTTCTGACAAATGTCGGTGAGCACATGCTCAGCAGTAACTGGTGCCTCAGAAACTGCACATATAAAGAGATTGTGCAAATTTAGATAATAGAAGTGTTTAAAATTGTCTGCTCTAATTCAGGAAAGTTTAATTTTGATTTGACTGTCCCTTTAAGAAAGTTAAGTATGAAATCTCATGAGATTTCAGTGAATGTCCTATGTCCCTTTAATAAGTATAGATTGATTTTTGGATAATCATTCTTGTAGCAGCTTCTTATGCTCATGTCTGTGCAAAATTGACTCCAATTTCTATATGTACTGTATGTACCCTAATTTCATTTCTAGAATGGATAAGATTAATAGCTATTTTATATCCTAGCTGTAAATAATTTTTTCTTTACTTACAGTTTTTGAAAGGACAATAAACGCAATACTACTATAACATGTATGGAAGTGCAGCAATTGAACATTTTATTTATTTTGCATGAAAGAAAACCTACTTTAAATCTGTTTAAATTGTTATTGGAGCAAAAGGAAATGTATATTTGTACATTACTCATCCCTAGGGACAGATTGCTCATTGGCTGATAAGGACAACTCATCTAGCTCTAGCACTACAACAAAAAAGTAATTTTATTTAGCACATGAATGGATTTAGAAGCAGTGATTGGACAGGCACACCATCTGCCATCTAACTTAACATAATATAAAAACAGTAATATAACAAAGCTTATAGAGGAAGGGTGATTTATAACATTTGTGCAGAATGACACATAAAGGGTAGATAGCATAAATATTTGCATATCTTGGGGAGCAGCAGTAAACCTTATTTTTGTTCAAAATATTGATATAACACTGCTGATTAATCTTTAAAGGGACAGTATACATCAATTTTCATATAACTGCATGTAATAGACACTACTATAAAGAAGAATATGCACAGATACTGATCTAAAAATCCAGTATAAAACTTTTTAAAAACTTAGAAGCTCACAATTTAGCACTGTTGATGAGGTTAGGCTGGGACACCCACTGAAAGGGGCTGAGAAAGCAGGGAGAGCAGACCCTCCTCTGCATATGAAAAGACTCAAACACAAACAGGAGCAAGCAGGAGTATGTAGACTTAGGTCTACATCTGACTCTTTGGGCTTGGTTAGGAGTCTAAAAAACACAATCACCTAGATTTAGAGTTTTGCGTTAGAAGGGGTGCGTTAGCTACGCGTGTTTTATTTCCCCCGCACCTTTTAAACAACGCTGGTATTTAGAGTTCGGAACAGCCAATAGAATGCGAGCTCAATCTGATTGGATCAGCCAATCCGATTGAAGTTGAATCTGATTGGCTGATTCAATCAGCCAATCAGATTTTTCCTACCTTAATTCCGATTGGCTGATAGAATCCTATCAGCCAGTCGGAATTCGAGGGACGCCATCTTGGATGACGTCACTTAAAGGAACCTTCATTCGTCGGGAGTCGCCGGAAGAAGAGGATGGATCCGCATCGGCTGCTTCAAGATGGTCCCGCTCCGCGCCGGATGGAAGAAGATAGAAGATGCCGCCTGGATGAAGATGTCTACCGGTCCGGATGTCCTCTTCTTGACAGATAGGATGAAGACTTCGGACCCTCTTCTGGATGGATCGGTGATACCCGGCGCGGTGAAGATAAGGTAGGGAGATCTTCAGGGGCTTAGTGTTTTTTAAGGGGTGTTTGGGTTAGATTAGGGGTATGTGGGTGGTGGGTTGTAATGTTGGGGGGGTATTGTATGTTTATTTAAATGCAAAAGAGCTGTTTTTTTTGGGGCATGCCCCGCAAAAGGCCCTTTTAAGGGCTGGTAAGGTAAAAGAGCTGTTAACTTTTTATTTTAGAATAGGGTAGGGCATTTTTTTTGTTATTTTATTAGGGGGCTTAGAGTAGGTGTAATTAGCTTAAAATTGTTGTCATCTTTTTTTATTTTTTGTAATTTAGTGTTTTGTTTTTTTTGTAATTTAGTTTAGTTGATTTAATTGTAGATAATTGTAGATTTTAGTTAATTAATTTATTGATAGTGTAGTGTTAGGTTTAATTGTAATTTAGGTTATGATTTATTTTACAGGTAATTTTGTAATTATTTTAACTAGGTAGCTATTAAATAGTTATTAACTATTTAATAGCTATTGTACCTGGTTAAAATAAATACAAAGTTGCCTGTAAAATAAATATAAATCCTAAAATAGCTACAATATAATTATTCGTTATATTGTAGCTATATTAGGGTTTATTTTACAGGTAAGTATTTAGCTTTAAATAGGATTCATTTATTTAATAAGAGTTAATTTATTTTGTTAGATAAAAATTATATTTAACTTAGGGGGGGTGTTAGTGTTAGGGTTAGGGGGGTGTTAGTGTTAGGGTTAGACTTAGCTTTAGGGTTTATTTTACATGTAAGTATTTAGCTTTAAATAGGATTAATTTATTTAATAAGAGTTAATTTATTTAGTTAGATAAAAATTATATTTAACTTAGGGGGGGTGTTAGTTTTAGGGTTAGACTTAGCTTTAGGGGTTAATACATTTATTATAGTAGCGGCGAGGTCCGGTCGGCAGATAAGGGGTTAATACTTGAAGTTAGGTGTCGGCGATGTTAGGGAGGGCAGATTAGGGGTTAATACTATTTAATATAGGATTTTTGAGGCGGGAGTGAGGCGGTTTAGGGGTTAATACATTTATTAGTGTGGCGGCGAGGTCCGGTCGGCAGATTAGGGGTTAATAAGTGTAGGTAGGTTGCTGCGACATGGGGGGGGGGCAGATTAGGGGTTAATAAATATAACATAGGGGTCGGCAATGTTAGGGGCAGCAGATTAAGGGTACATAGGGATAATGTAGGTTGCGGCGATGTGCGGTCGGCAGATTAGGGGTTAAAAAATTTTATTAGGGTGGCGGCAATGTGGGGGGACCTCAGTTTAGGGGTACATAGGTAGTTTATCGGTGTTAGTGTACTTTAGAGCACAGTAGTTAGGAGCTTTATGAACTGGCGTTAGCCCATAAAGCTCTTAACTCCTGACTTTTTTCTGCGGCTGGAGTTTTGTTGTTAGAGTTCTAACGCTCACTTCAGCCAAGACTCTAAATACCAGCGTTAGAAAGATCCCATTGAAAAGATAGGATACGCAATTGACGTAAGGGGATCTGCGGTATGGAAAAGTCGCGGCTGGAAAGTGAGTGTTAGACCCTTTCCTGACTGACTCTAAATACCAGCGGGCAGCCAAAACCAGCGTTAGGACCCCCTAACGCTGGTTTGGACGGCTAACGCAGAACTCTAAATCTAGGCGTATGTTATTAAAAAATAAGCAAAACTATACATTGTTACAAAAACATCTCCCAGATGGACTATATAAATGGATAATCTATAAAACCTGAATGCAAAGAAAAACCTAGTGTAGATTAATGATCTAATTCAAATACTGAGGCTAAAGTCCAAGTTCCAGACGGACTATGATTTTGATGTTAATTATATCTGGCAGGACATATTATTATTTAATAAGAAAATGGAAAATGAAACATGAATATTAGCCAGTAGCATTAGAAGCATTATCTATTGCAAAAAAAGGGAGTTCAGCAAGTGTGAGCCATCAACTGCTTTTTCATCTTTTTCACAGTGAGCAGCACAACCAATCAGATGCCACACTGCCTGCCCTATACTAATCCAGGCTGCAGCCCCTTCTGCTTCACCATTGCCAGAGTGGTCTGTACGGCGCCTTCATAACCCATCATTTAATTGCATTAGTTAGTGCTACCACAGCACAGCTTCAGGAGTTCCTGTTATGTTGAATGATGGGTTATTAAGGTGCTGTGCAGACCATTGTGGCAAAGGCGAAGCAGTAGAGGGTGCAGCCTGGATGTAAAGTTGATACCCACCCACATGGGTTAAATATATACACCAGGGCTGCCCAAGCTATTGCTCAATAGATAATGTAAATTTAAAGGTACAGTATACTTGATTTTTTTTTATTGTTTAAAAAGATAGATAAAACCTTTACTACCTATTCCCCAACTTTGCATAACCAACATTATTATATTAATATGTTTTATAACCTTTGTTTGCCTGTTTCTAAGCCCCTACAGGCCACCCCTTATCAGTGCTTATTATTAGCTTTTTACAGTCTTACTTACAGCCAGACAGTGCTAGTTCATGTTTGCAATATAGATAACATTGTGTTCATTACCGTGGAGTATGATATTGGTTATACAAGAACCAGCACTAAGTGACTAAAATGCAAGATTGTAAAAATCACTGTCTGAGATAATAGGGCAGACTACAAGGCTTAGATACAGGTAATCACAGAGTTAGCAGGTATATTAATATAACAGTATTGGTTATGCAAAAATGGGGAATAGGTAATAAAGGGATTATCTGTCTTTTTAACAATAATATTTTTAAGTAGACTGTCCCTTTAAGCCAGGTAATGGTTAATGTTAATTTAAGTATACAATTTAGAGGAACATAAAATAAAATTCCAGTCTCTAATCTATAAATGGCCTCAGCTGAATAAAAATCTTCTTTGTATTTTTATAAGTACTACAACTTATATTATTTTGATACCAGTATTATCTTCACTATTATTTGTTGGGGGATACTCTTACCCAACAGACTACCAACTTTACCACAACTGCAACTCCTACTACATGAACCCTAAATGCTTCTGAATGAGCTCACCACAATGGGGGCTACTTATCAAGCCGTCTACTTTTCTGGCTTCGCCGGCCCAATACGTCCGCCTAAGCTCGCCTACCTTCGCCGCCGCGGACCTTGAATACGTTCGCCTAAGTTATCAAATAAAGCTGTCAAAAAGCCGCGGGCGATGAGCAGCGGACTGTGACAGTTATCACTCATCCGATCTCGCTGCCCTTCGGCTTTTTCCCAGCTTTATTGCTAGCCTGTCACTAAGCACTCACACTAAACTACACTGTTCTACCCCCTATACCGGCGCCCCCAGAGGCCCCCGCAACTAAATAAAGTTACTAACCCCTAAACCGCCGCTCCTAGACCCTGCCGCAAGTCTTATAAATGTATTAACCCCTAAACCGCCGCTCCCGGACACCGCTGCCACCTACATTATACCTAGTAACCCCTATCCTGCCCCCCCTATACCGTCGCCCTCTATTATAAAATTATTAACCCCTATCCTGCTGATCCCGCACCTCTCCGCAACTAAATAAATAGTTTAACCCCTAAACCGCCGCTCCATGAACCCGCCGCAACCTATAATAAATTTACTAACCCCTATCCTGCCCCCCACTACGCCGCCGCCACTGTAATAAAATGATTAACCCCTAAACCTAAGTCTAACCCTAACCCTAACGCCCCCCTAACTTAAATATTAATTAAATAAATCTAAATAAATTAACTCTTATTAACTAAATGAATCCTATTTAAAACTAAATACTTACTTATAAAATAAACCCTAATATAGCTACAATATAAATAATAATTATATTCTAGCTATCTTAGGATTTATATTTATTTTACAGGTACCTTTCAATTTATTTTAACCATGTACAATAACTATTAAATAGTTATTAACTATTTAATAGCTTACCTAGCTAAAATAAAGAGAAATGTACCTGTGAAATAAATCCTAACCTAAGTTACAATTACACCTAACACTACACTATACTTTAATAAATTATTCCTATTTAAAAATAAATACTTACCTGTAAAATAAACCCTAAGATAGCTACAATGTAATTAATAATTATATTATAGCTATCTTAGGATTTATATTTATTTTACAGGTAACTTTGTATTTATTTTAGCTAGTTAGAATAGTTATTAAATAGTTATTAACTATTTAATAACTACCTAGCTAAAAGAAATACAAAATTACCTGTAAAATAAATCCTAACTTAAGTTACAATTAAACCTAATACTACACTATCATTACATTAATTAAATAAATTAACTACAAATAACTACAATGAAATACAATTACATAAACTAACTAAAGTACAAAAAATAAAAAAAGCTAAGTTACAAAAAATAAAAAATTAAGTTACAAACATGTTAAAAATATTACTACAATTTTAAGCTACTTTACACCTAATCTAAGCCCCCTAATAAAATAACAAACCCCCCCAAAATAAAAAAAATCCCTACCCTATTCTAAATTACATAAATTTCAAAGCTCTTTTACCTTACTAGCCCTTAAAAGGGCCATTTGTGGGGGCATGCCCCAAAAAGTTCAGCTCTTTTGCCTGTAAAATAAAAATACAACCCCCCCCCCAACATTAAAACCCACCACCCACATACCCCTAATCTAACCCAAACCCCCCTTACAAAAACCTAACACTAATCCCCTGAAGATCATCCTACCTTGAGTCGTCTTCACTCAGCCGAGCCACCGATGGAACTGAAGAGGACATCCGGAGCGGAAGAAGTTAATCCTCCAAGCGGCGCTGAAGAAGTCTTCGATCCGGCCGATGTCATCTTCAAAGAGGCGCTGAAGAGGTCTTCTATCCGGGCGAAGTCATCTTCCAAGCCGGGTCTTCAATCTTCCTTCCGCCGACGCGGAACCACCTTCTTCACCGACGGACTACGACGAATGACGGCTCCTTTAAGGGACGTCATCCAAGATGGCGTCCCCTCAATTCCGATTGGCTGATAGGATTCTATCAGCCAATCGGAATTAAGGTAGGAAAATCTGATTGGCTGATGGAATCAGCCAATCAGATTGAGCTCGCATTCTATTGGCTGTTCCGATCAGCCAATAGAATGCGAGCTCAATCTGATTGGCTGATTGGATCAGCCAATCGGATTGAACTTGAATCTGATTGGCTGATTCCATCAGCCAATCAGATTTTCCTACCTTAATTCCGATTGGCTGATAGAATCCTATCAGCCAATCGGAATTGAGGGGACGCCATCTTGGATGACGTCCCTTAAAGGAGCCGTCATTCGTCGTAGTCCGTCGGTGAAGAAGGTGGTTCCGTGTCGGCGGAAGGAAGATTGAAGACCCGGCTTGGAAGATGACTTCGCCCGGATAGAAGACTTCTTCAGCGCCGCCTGGATGATGACTTCATCGGATGGAAGATTTCTTCAGCGCCGCTTGGAGGATTAACTTCTTCCGCTCCGGATGTCCTCTTCAGTTCCATCGGTGGCTCGGCTGAGTGAAGACGACTCAAGGTAGGATGATCTTCAGGGGATTAGTGTTAGGTTTTTGTAAGGGGGGTTTGGGTTAGATTAGGGGTATGTGGGTGGTGGGTTTTAATGTTGGGGGGGGGGGTTGTATTTTTATTTTACAGGCAAAAGAGCTGAACTTTTTGGGGCATGCCCCCACAAATGGCCCTTTTAAGGGCTGGTAAGGTAAAAGAGCTTTGAAATTTATGTAATTTAGAATAGGGTAGGGATTTTTTTTATTTTGGGGGGGTTTGTTATTTTATTAGGGGGCTTAGATTAGGTGTAAGTAGCTTAAAATTGTTGTAATATTTTTAACATGTTTGTAACTTAATTTTTTATTTTTTGTAACTTAGCTTTTTTTATTTTTTGTACTTTAGTTAGTTTATGTAATTGTATTTCATTGTAGTTCTTTGTAGGTAGTTTATTTAGTTAATTTAATGATAGTGTAGTATTAGGTTTAATTGTAACTTAAGTTAGGATTTATTTTACAGGTAATTTTGTATTTCTTTTAGCTAGGTAGTTATTAAATAGTTAATAACTATTTAATAACTATTCTAACTAGCTAAAATAAATACAAAGTTACCTGTAAAATAAATATAAATCCTAAGATAGCTATAATATAATTATTAATTACATTGTAGCTATCTTAGGGTTTATTTTACAGGTAAGTATTTATTTTTAAATAGGAATAATTTATTAAAGTATAGTGTAGTGTTAGGTGTAATTGTAACTTAGGTTAGGATTTATTTCACAGGTACATTTCTCTTTATTTTAGCTAGGTAAGCTATTAAATAGTTAATAACTATTTAATAGCTATTGTACATGGTTAAAATAAATTGAAAGGTACCTGTAAAATAAAAATAAATCCTAAGATAGCTAGAATATAATTATGATTTATATTGTAGCTATATTAGGGTTTATTTTAAAGGTAAGTATTTAGTTTTAAATAGGATTCATTTAGTTAATAAGAGTTAATTTATTTAGATTTATTTAATTAATATTTAAGTTAGGGGGCGTTAGGGTTAGGGTTAGGTTTAGGGGTTAATCATTTTATTACAGTGGCGGCGGCGTAGTGGGGGGCAGGATAGGGGTTAATAAATTTATTATAGGTGGCGACGGTGTAGGGGGGGCAGGATAGGGGTTAATACATTTAATATAGGTTGCGGCGGGTTCAGGGAGCGGCGGGTTAGGGGTTAATACATTTATTATAGTTGCGGTGGGCTCCGGGAGCGGCGGTTTAGGGGTTAATATGTATAGAGTAGCTTGCGGTGGGCTCCGGGAGCGGCGGTTTAGGGGGTAATAACTTTATTTAGTTGCGGCGGTGTAGGGGGGGTCAGATTAGTGGTGTTTAGACTCGGGGTACATGTTAGGGTGTTAGGTGTAGACAGCTCCCATAGAAATCAATGGGATGTCTGTCAGCAGCGAACTTGTACTTTCGCTATGGTCAGACTCCCATTGATTCCTATGGGATCCGCCGCCTCCAGGCTGGCGCTTTGAAAACCAGGTACGCTGGGCCGTAAAAGTGCCGAGCGTACCTGCTAGTTTTTTGATAGCTAGCAAAAGTAGTGAGAATGTGCCGCACTTGTGTGCGGAACATCTGGAGTGACGTAAGAATCGATCTGTGTCGGACTGAGTCCGGCGGATCGAAGCTGACGTCACAAAATTCTACTTTTGCCGGTCTCGAGCCTTTGATAACTAAGGCGTATCAGCCTCGCCACAAATACGCTGCGGAATACGCAGCGTATTTGAGGTTGACGGCTTGATAACTACCCCCCAATTTATCCATTACCCACTCAGATCCAGTAACGGTTCCAGAAACCTTATTATGGAGTTACAAACACCCCTGAGTCTAGTCGGCTGAACGTGTAGTTAGGGGTGTTCCATGGGCAGGGTCAGATGGAGTGGAAGATGTTGTCAGAGCAGAGTCAGGTGGTCCAAGGATGTGGTTAGGCAGTTGGGAAAAGTGGCCTGCCTAAAAAAAGACAGGGGCAGGGTTGAATAATTCTTACCTTTTTATCCTCCTCCTCCTCATACCAGTTGGGTACAAGTTAGATGATTGGGGGTGCTTTAAACCGCTTGCTCCCCCCTCTAACTGTTATGGCTCAGATACTCTGCTACAAAAAAATACTGACACCAAGGACCCCCTTGCACTTAATAGACTCTTTTAAATGATAGCCGCTTAGAAGCCCACTTTACCCAAAAATGGATTCATCCAGATATATCAAAAGCTTACAAGAAATTGAGACAGGACTGAATATCAAACAACATGTCTTTGTGGGCGTTTGGGTATTTTTTTAACCAGGGTTTTGGCTGCTTATGAGTTACAATTATTTGTGACTTTGTTGCCAGCATTCTCTGGCCCTGTAACAAATAATTGTGACAAGGCTGGACTCTAGAACAATCCAGCGCTATGGAATTTTTCAGAGCTATACAAATAAAGTAGAATAATATTAATAGCAATAATAATAATAACAATCATAATCATCATATTGTCTCCTAATATTTTAAGCCAATATCAATAAATCTATGACACAATGATGTCTCAGAAATCGTGCCAAGTGTTGTACAACCTGCTTTGTTTCCTTTGCACACCACCTTAAAAATATTGCATTAGTGTCTTCTGGCAGTTGGCATCACACTTTGAATCAGTCATAAAGAGAATTGCATTTCCCATGTACTCACCAATACCATCATGCCACTGGTGATTTAAACCCAGATGCAAATGGACATAGCAGCAATTTAATTTCTTTCTCTCTCTTTCTTTTTCTCTCTCTCATTTTCTTTCTCTTTTTCTCTTTCTTGTATAAAGTCTGATGATTTCAGCTTCTGAAGTGTCTAAATGAAGCAAATTTGATTAAAGAAGTAATCTGAAAAGTTATTTAAATTTGTATTTCTAGGAAAATGCTGGAAGGGCATAAAACCACCACATTGGGGCCGATTTAACAACGCCTGGCGGACATGATACGCTGCAGCGTATCATGTCCGCCAGACATTGCTGAATGCAGACAGCATACGCTGTTGGCATTCCACATTGCACAAGCAGTTCTAGTGAACTGCTTGTGCACTGCCGCTCCCTGCAGATTCGCGGCCAATCGGCTGCTAGCAGGGGGTGTCAATCAGCCCAATCGTACACAATCGGGTGGATTGCTGTGCAGCGGTCTTAAGATCTCTGATTCTTAACTCCTTTTCCGGGCGTTCCAGAAGCTCGTGCAGAAAAAAGGGAAACAGGGGCCATTCGCCCTTGTTAAATCGGCCCCTGTGTGTAAGCTGCCTCTGTAGCACAAACGGTGTAGGGATACAGTACTTGTCATTAGCTGACCTCAGCATCCCACTTGCTAGCTCTGCCTCCTACTTGTTTACAAAATTAGTGTCTCAAGTCTCTTATATTTACTTGAATAAAGCTGCAAAGATTCTCATTTGTGTATATTTGCTCTAATGAAAATCAATTACAATGGTCTCGTTGTT
Source organism: Bombina bombina (assembly GCF_027579735.1). Lineage (NCBI taxonomy): Eukaryota > Metazoa > Chordata > Amphibia > Anura > Bombinatoridae > Bombina > Bombina bombina. The sequence goes on along the minus strand of NC_069499.1, from coordinate 1,358,133,239 downwards.
ATACAATAACCATGCATTTTTTATTTTGGAAACACCAGTATTGCTAATAAAGTAGGAAATATTGAAAGAGAGAACTACCTCATACAGTGCAACATTTCCTGATTTTTCCTTAGCCGGTGTCAGTATTTAGCCTCCTGTCCCATGTTTATAATTTGATTACAATAAAGGAGGCTTCATATTTTTATTAAAGGGATAGTGAAGTCTAAATTAAACTTTAATGATTCACATAGGGGATGTCATTTTAAACAACTTTCTAATTTACTTTTATCATCAAATTTGCTTTGCTCACTTAGTATTCTTATTTGAAAGCTAAACCTAAGTAGGCTTATATACTAATTTCTGAGCCCTTAAAGGGCGCCTCTTATCTGAATGCATTTGACAGTATTTTACAGCTAGAAGGCGTTAGTTCACATGTTTCATATAAGTAACATTGTGCTCATGCTCGTGGAGTTATTTAAAAGTCAGCACTAATTGCCTGAAATGCAAGTCTGTCAAAAGATCTGCAGTATGCAGAGGCTTAGATACAAGGTTATTACAGATGTATATTTCTATAACAGTGGTGGTTATGCAAAACCGGGAATGGTAAAAAAAGATGTTATCTATCTTTTAAACAATAACATTGTTAGTGTTTACTATCCCTTTAACATTCTTCACTGAACTCAGCACAACAGCAACATACAGTGAAAAATTCAACCAATCAGAACACAGAAAGGGGTAGATAAGCTCCTGTGTCTAAACACTCCTCCTCAGCACAGCACAGTTAGATAAGTATGATTGATTATGTGGTTTTATATCGATGTTTCTTATAGTTTCTCTTGTGATTTTTATCCTACTACACATTTTGATTCTTTTTCTCTTGTACAGGCCATGACGGCATATCTATATTGTTTTACTGTTTTTGTTTTATAGAGTTTTCCACTTTTCTAGTTGTGTGGCGTGTTTCCGTATGCCTAATTGTTGTTTTTTCCTTTATATTGAATCCTGTCTTGCTGTTTAGATTGCACTTTACCTCCTACGCTGGGGCTCTGCTCCATTTCCCCCCCCATTTCCCTCTGGCCTACTCTTTACTTGCTCTTTTGCGCATATGCGTGCGTCTTCATCTTGGGGACTCTCGCACAAGTGAATTGGGTGGCCATCTTTACTGTTACTTTTGCACTATGTGTATACGGAAGTGCAAGGTTTTTTTTTCTTCCTGCCTCACGGACTTGGGAGCTACACAGTGATTGTCTTAGCGCTTATATCCTTTCTTTCTTTCTTTCTTTCTTTCTTTCTTTCTTTCTTTCTTTCTTTCTTTCTTTCTTTCTTTCTTTCTTTCTTTCTTTCTTTCTTTCGTTGCATGTGTTCTTATGGCCTTACTATCTCTTATGAAGGTATTGTGTCTATTATATTACATAGAGAGGTACCTTACTGCTTCCTACAGTGCTGTATTTTTAACTCTTGTTTGCTTTGCAGTATTATGCCTAGATTTAGAGTTTGGCGTTAGCCGTCAAAACCAGCGTTAGGGGTCCTAAAGCTGGTTTTTACCGCCCGCTGGTATTTAGAGTCAGTCAGGAAAGGTTCTAACGCTCATTTTGCAGCCGCGACTTTTCCATACCGCAGATCCCCCTACGCCATTTGCGTATCCTATCTTTTTAATGGGATCTTTCTAACGCTGGTATTTAGAGTCTTGGCTAAAGTGAGCGTTAGAAATCTAACGACAAAACTCCAGCCGCAGAAAAAAGCCAGGAGTTAAGAGCTTTCTGGGCTAATGCCGGTTCATAAAGCTCTTAACTACTGTGCTCTAAAGTTTACTAACACCCATAAACTACCTATGTACCCCTAAACCGAGGTCCCCCCACATCGCCGCCACTCTATTAATTTTTTTAACCCCTAATCTGCCGACTGCACACCACCGCCACCTACATTATCCCTATGTACCCCTAATCTGCTGCCCCTAACACCGCCGACCCCTATATTATATTTATTAACCCCCAATCTGCCGCCCCCAACGTCGCCGCCACCTACCTACAATTATTAACCCCTAATCTGCCGACCGGACCTCACCGCTACTCTAATAAATGTATTAACCCCTAAAGCTAAGTCTAACCCTAACCCTTACACCCCCCTAAGTTAAATATAATTTAAATCTAACTAAATAAATTAACTCTTATTAAATATTATTCCTATTTAAAGCTAAATACTTACCTGTAAAATAAATCCTAATATAGCTACAATATAAACAATAATTATATTGTAGCTATTTTAGGAATAATATTTATTTTACAGGCAACTTTGTAATTATTTTAACCAGGTACAATAGCTATTAAATAGTTAATAACTATTTAATAGCTACCTAGTTAAAATAATTACAAAATTACCTGTAAAATAAATTCTAACCTAAGTTACAATTAAACCTAACACTACACTATCAATAAATGAATTAAATAAAATACCTACAATTATCTACAATTAAACCTAACACTACACTATCAATAAATTAATTAAATACAATACCTACAAATACATACAATTAAATAAACTAACTAAAGTACAAAAAATAAAAAAGAGCTAAGTTACAAAAAATAATTTTTTTTACAAACATTATAAAAATATTACAACAATTTCAAGCTAATTACACCTACTCTAAGCCCCCTAATAAAATAACAAAGCCCCCCAAAATAAAAAAATGCCCTACCCTATTCTAAAATAAAAATAGAAAAGCTCTTTTACCTTACCAGGCCTTAAAAGGGCCTTTTGCGGGGCATGCCCCAAAGAATTCAGCTCTTTTGCCTGGAAAAAAAAAATTATACAATACCCCCCCCAACATTACAACCCACCACCCACATACCCCTAATCTAACCCAAACCCCCCTTAAATAAACCTAACACTAAACCCCTGAAGGCGGATTAGGGGTTAATAACTTTATTATAGTAGCGGCGAGGTCCGGTCGGCAGATTAGGGGTTAATAAGTGTAGGTAGGTGGCGGCGACGTTGAGGGGGGCAGATTAGGGGTTAATAAATATAATATAGGGGTCGGCGTTGTTAGGGGCAGCAGATTAGGGGTACATAGGGATAACGTAGGTGGCGGCGGTGTACGGAGCGGCAGATTAGGGGTTAATAATAATATGCAGGGGTCAGCGATAGCGGGGGCGGCAGATTAGGGGTTAATAAGTGTAAGGTTAGGGGTGTTTAGACTCGGGGTACATGTTAGGGTGTTAGGTGCAGACTTAGGAAGTGTTTCCCCACAGGAAACAATGGGGCTGCGTTAGGAGCTGAACGCTGCTTTTTTGCAGGTGTTAGGTTTTTTTTCAGCTCAAACTGCCCCATTGTTTCCTATGGGGGAATCGTGCACGAGCACGTTTTTGAAGCTGGCCGTGTCCGTAAACACCGCTGGTATTTAGAGTTGCAGTGTCTGTAAATTATGCTCTACGCTCCCTTTTTGGAGCCTAACGCAGCCCTTCTGTGAACTCTAAATACCAGCGGTATTTAAAAGGTGCGGGGAAAAAAAAGCCAGAGTTAGCTACGCGGGTCGTTACCGACAAAACTCTAAATCTAGCCGTTAGTTTTCTGTTTCATGTATCATTTGTTATTTTACTTATGGCTGATATTTCTGACTTTGACTCCCTTCTTGATAAATTTAAAGACATGATTCAACACACTGTTGAAGATGTCTCTCCTACTTTCTGAAGCTGTGTTTTATTTTGGAATAGAGAAAATATATGCAATGTAAGTTGTAAAAGATACACAGTACGTTGTAAAAGATCCTAATTAACACAGAAACTTTCAAATATTAATCAGAATTTGTAAAATCACTGCCAGATCTAAATCTAATTGTATTAAAATATAAAATAGAAAGAGCAATACTTGATTTTAATAATACAGAAAGGACCCAATCTGAAGTATAAAGTACAGTGTATTTGAAGTGTTCCTACACAGTGCACTCACTGAAACCATACACAGCTCTGTGTAGGAATACTTTAAATATGTGTAACCTAACTGTAACCAAACCTACACTACCTGCCTCACACTGTAAATTCTCACCACTGAAAAGACAAACATGGCTGACACCCTGCACGTAACCTGTACTTCAGAGATTGGAATATATTGCACTGCTAGCAATGTATCTCAAACACTCAGCTAACTCCCACAGAAAACCTACACCTACGTCATGTCTTCCCTATACTACCCCTCGAATGCCCAACTAACTCCCACAGAACAGTTATGCCTATACTAAAACTAAAGTCCCTTTAAAAACAAAACAACCCACCCAAAAAAAAAACACCTTATACTAACTCTAAAAATGACTATAGCAATAGCCCCCAGTAGGGCTTTTGGTAGGGCATTGCCCTAAAGCGGCGGTTTTCAAACTCTGGGGAGAGCGCCTCCCCAGGGGGGTTCCAGAGCACTTTAGAGGAATTATCGCTGCTTCTCACTTATAATGAGATGTCATTTAATTGTTGTGTGTTTAAACTTAAATATAGGCTTTATTTTTTTTTGCCAGTGAGTATGCTACATATGGTACATATAGGTGGGGTGGTTTATTGTATAATTCCCACCTGTCTGAATTAATACTGATAGGTTTCCCAGCTTGCAGAGGTAACCATAGATACTCTTCCCTCCTCCCCCAAAACACTCCAGCAGGGATCATTTACACTTGAAATAGGATTCGCCTCTTATCCCATTCCCAGCACTAATCCCTCTTAACTGGATAAAGAGAGATCAGCTAAGTGACCCAGCACAGCAGGAGTAGCCTCCTGCCATCCACAGCTTTCCCAACATCTGTGGTTTCTTTTTAACTCCCCCCTTTAGAAACAATATTGCCTTACCTGTCCCAAATCTGTTGTCAAAACAGTGGCCTATCATAACTAGAATGTTTGCTTTCCCTAGTACCCTTCAGCAACCCATTGCGCACTGCTTAAGCCTCTTTTAAAGATCCTTATTGCCTTTTGTAAATAGCACCTGTAGCTGGAATCTTCCATAAACCATCACTTCATTGGAAATCTCAAAGGGGTATGAAACCCACATTTTTCTTTCATGATTCAGGAAGAGCATGCAATTTAAAACAACTTTCTAATTTACTGCTATTATCAATTTTTCTTCGTTCTCTTGGTCTCTTTTGTTGAAAATCAGGGACATATGCTTAGGGGCCGACTCATTTCTGGAGCACAATATGGCAGCAGCTTCGCAAGAATGTTATTCATTTTTAAGAACACTATATGGCAGCCCTATTTCCTGTCATTTAGTGCTCCAGATGCCTACCTAAGTATCACTTTCTATCTATTTCTACTGCCTTTCATTTACTAGCAATGCAGCTGTGGCTTGTTGTAAACTACTCTTAGGGGTCAATTTATCAAGCTCTGTACGGAGCTTTATGCCCCGTGTTTCCGGCCAGCCTTCAGGCCCGCCGGAAACATAAGTTATCAAGCAGCGGTCTAAAGACTACTGCTCCATAACCTGTCCACCTGCTCTGAGGCGGCGGACAGAAATCAACCCGATCGAATACGATCGGGTTGACACCCCTTGCAGGGGGTGGCATTGCACCAGCAGTTCACAAGAACTGCTGGTGCAATGATAAATGCAGACAGCGTATGCTGTCGGCCTTTATCGATGTGCAGCGGACATGATAGGCTACATCGTATCATATCCGCTCGCACATTAATATTTAACCTTTAAATTACCTTTAAATCTATAACCTCACCTAAAGTACCCCAACAGTGGTATTCTTCTACATAACTCACAGCTCTTGCCACTCCAAAACAAAGTGTAAAGCTCTACAATAATTTCATAGTTTTGAGCTGGCATAAATACTTCTGCTGTTATGGCAACTGCCTGGCAACAATTGTTTGTCTTAATTTGTCCATTTCATGTTCATGTGACAATAAACCCATTTTTTTTCCATGATTCAGATACAGCATACAATGTTAAACAACTTTCCAAATTACTTTTATTATATTTTTTTTTTCCATTTTCTTCTTTGTTGAAGAAGCAGCAATGCACTACTGGAACTAGCTGAACACATCAGGTCAGCCAATGAAAAAAGGCATATATGTGCAGCCACCAATCATGAGCTATCTCCCAGTGGTGCCTTGCTGCTCCTGAGCATACCTAGGTATCCTTTTCAAGAATGTATGGAAAGTTGTTTAAAATGGTATACTCTACGTGAATCATAAAATAAAAATTCTGGGTTTCCTGTCCCTTTACACTCCAGCAACTATACACTCCAAAATAACTTCCATAGATGTGCTATCTAAGCCAGTGATTTTCAATCTTTTTTTTGCTGTGGCACACTTTTTTACATAAAAAAATCCTGCGGCACACCACCATCCCAAAATTTTACAAAATCACACATTGTAGCCTAATACAGCATATATATATATATATATATATATATATATATATATATATATATATATATATACACATATATACACACACACACACACACACACAATCATAATGATTGTCTGTGAATGAATGTCAATATGTCATGGTTGAAAATGATGCCCGATGAGTGTGTCACATACCTCCCAATATTTCAAAATTTGAAAGAGGGACACACCCGCTGGCTGGAACTGTTCTGGAGGAGGAGCAAAGATGCGCCAGCATGCATGGGGGATTGAAGTGTTGCGGCATGTAGAGCCGGCACTAGACACGTGTTGTGGTTAGTGGGGGTTCCTTCTAAGTGTGAACACGGGTCGGGGAAGCGAGCTGCCGCTGCGCTGTTACCCTCAGTCATCATCTCACTCAAAATAAAAAAACGGCCCAGAATAAAAAACAAGCAAAATTTAAAAAATGTCACACTGTTGTCAGTCTGCCGCGGCACACCTGAGGATCTCTCACGGCACACTGGTTGAAAAACACTGATCTAAGCTATGCCTGCAGCATTTTATAAGCATTTGCAGACTTCATTGTTCTGAACAGTCCTAAAGATTTTGAGAATTTCTCTGATTTTGTTATTCAGTACTTCAGTTCTTATTATTGATTCACTGTTGCTTAGGTGTGGAGAACCTTTAAATTTGGCCTGTTTTGGAAACAATTGGGCTGTTTACACTATTTCAGAAGCTGAGACTTTTCCTAAACATTTGTACAGCTATGAACTATCCAATATATACATACTTATGCAATTTTAGTGTAGCTACTGCCATAATAACTTAAATTCTCAGCTGGCTTTCCATTAAATGAGTTTTTCAACCAAAGTCCTCTACTGAGCATGGGCAGGTAACTGACTTCCTGTTGCTAGTAAATGTGTCTGTTAGTGCACGTGTCTGCTAGTGCACGTGTATCCTGTGAAGCCAGCTCCATTTCTGGTAGCAAGAATCTAGACTATTATTAATTTTTTCTTTGTTATTTTCCTTATGAATATGAATGGTAATTGTTCACAGAGCAATTACTCAGTTGGGTTTTAAATAAAGAAACACCCAGTTAAACAGTTAGTCAGCTCCTGGACGTAGCGGAGCTTAAGGTAAGGGGCCTTTGACCCCTGCGAGGAGACAGTCCTTACGTTGCGTAGGAAGGGGTGAGGTATAGGGGGAGCACCTATGGGCAGTAGCGGCAGCCATTTTAGGACAGATTGAATTTGTCAGCAAGCTAGCAAGTTGGTCCCTCTGTGCTCCGCTAAATTTTTCCTGCAGCATGGAGGTTGAAGAGCTGCTAAAGCGGGTGAAAGAGCTTGCTAATGAGAGGGGATCGGCTTGGATGCAGGAGCATTTTGCCGATGTCATTTCCCCTGTTGTTCCTGGTGCTTCGTCTGAGGACCATCCACGGCAGCGTTCCACGCGGCGATCCCGCCCCCCTGACAGGCTCAGCCCTGAGGTCGGTCAGGGAGCGGGAAAAAAGCGTAAGAGCCATTCCATTGAGACCGGGTCTGGAGGCCGCAGTGAGCAAGCTGTTGCGACCATCGTCGAGGAGGCTGGGTTTGGAGCGCAGCAGGAGGTTCCGGTGCAGCCGTATGTCTATGCTGAGGTACTCCTTGTGCGGCAGAATGTGGAGACAGGTGAGTCCAAGGAACAGGAAGTGTTACACGGCCCTAGGGGGCCTGAGGATGCAGCCATCAGCCCGGTACTAATTGACGGCTCCTATGAGCCTGAAGGGGTGCAGGGTAGGCAGGGAGTTAGTAGTCACAGGGCGCAGGAGGCCCTGTTTTCACTGGTGTCCCCTCAAGGGGAAAAAGATACTATTATTGTGCTTGACCCTCTTCCTGTTGTTAGTGGGGGCCATGATAAGTTGGGGGCAGGCTACCCAACCCGTAGTCCTGGTTCGCTGGCCAGGGATGGTGATACTGTGAGGCCTTATAGTCACGGCCAGAGATGGCCTGCCAGGGGTGCTGTTCAGAGATTAGGTTTTGGGATACGGCCCACTAGGGGTTCAAAACAGAAGGGTAGGGCTTCCTCAATGGCCGGTACTTCCAGAGCTAGAGGGCGGGCAAGAGGGGCTGGAAAAGGGAGAGTTTCTGAGCATAGTAATTTAGTAGAAGGGGCGATTGAGTCCTTCTCTAGCCTTTCAGAAAGTGAAGATGTTATTCCCCCTTCCCCTGCTGCAAGGAGTCAGGTTAAAAATGTGCAATTTCAACTGCAGTCTCAGAGAGGCCATGGGCGGATGAGCGCAAGGGGCGGTGTTTCATATGTAGGGAGGGGTAAGGGTGTGAATATTCCAACTCCTCATATGCTTTCTTCCGCAGATAGACCCAGAGCCCATCACACGGGCATCAGAGTGGATGATGCCATGGACGGCGGGGAGGCTGACACCTTCCGGCTCGCTGATTCCTGGACGGATTCTATTAGTTTGGATCCTGATGAAGGTGCTTTTGTTGCTGAGGAACAGGTCAGAGGCAGAGTGGTGAGTGCTGGGGCTTTGGCGGGAAGTAGGGATGTTAGGTTTGATGAGGTAATGGAATCTGTAAGGAGGCATGGGGCAATGGCTGGTGTTGGCGCAGGGGCCTGCTCAGAGTCGCCAGCAACACAGGGGTGATGGAAGTGGAATAAGAAGAATGGAGTGCAGAGGTGGTCGGAGAACACCGGGCCTACCGTGGCAAAAAGACTTAGGGGGGGGCCCTCTGGGGGAACAGCCGGTCCTTCTTGTCAGCCGCAAAGGGGGCCATTTGCTTGCAGGGAGGTATCTCAACATGCTATTTTGCAGGTGCAATCGGATCAGTTACGGCCGGTGGAACTGGGCCTGAGCGTTGTTGGGTCGGATCGAGTGTCAAGGGATTCGACGCAGGTGGTGGATGTCGCGGCTGCAGCAGGTAAGCCAGCGCTGTTGGTAAACTTGGGGGAAGGGGGCAGAAGTGTGGGTCATGAGTGGGCCGCCAGTGATTCCGCTTCGTCTAAAATTTTGGAGGGTATCCAGGAATTATTAAGGAGGGCGGAGACTGCCAGGGTTGTGGATGTCCCTGCTCCTTCTGCTGCTAGAGCATGGGTGTCAGATAGGGGTGTTGTTGCCGCCCCGGCAGCAGTGACAGGTGTTAGTGTCGGGGGATCCGGAGGGACGGTTTTGCCGGCTGCGTCGGGGCAACCTGCTCAGGCTGTGTCGGTTTCCCGGCAGTCTACTGGGAATGAGAAAGCTCAGGATGGCCCGGAGTTGAGGGTGGCTGACACTGCTATGTCCAGGTCATGCTTATGCTCCATTGGGCCTTTGGGGTTACATTTAACGAAAGAGACTAGGGAAAAAATTTGGAAAAGGGAGTACATTGAACTGTTTTCCTTGTTGCCTCTGGAGCAGTCCTTCGAATTGCCTGAGGACTCAAAGAAGGAGGCATCCAAAAAAGAGGAAGATGAGCGCAAAAAACGTTATAGGAAACTTCCTAAAACGTTTACGAACTGGTTTCAAGCCTTCGTAATATACACCAGTGTAATGGCGGAGAGGTTTCCTGAACAAGGCGCCTCTTTGTTTTGTTACTTGGACGAAGTGGCTGCAGCGCAACGCACTTATGGGGGTATGGCCTGGTGGTCGTATGACGAACAGTTTCGTCAACGGCTAGCAGTGAAATCGGAAATGAAATGGGATGACCGGGACATGGGGTTGTGGTTGAAGGTTATGACACCTCTACGTGCTTCACAGCCCTTTCGAGGGACGGCCGGCGGTCAGGCTAAGGCCGGTTCGTCGGCCCCTCCCTTTAAAAAAGGTTTGTGTTTTGCCTTCAATGAGGGGCAATGCAAGTGGGGATCCACATGCAAATTTCGCCATGAGTGCTCTGGCTGCGGTGGTAGCGGACACCCCTACGCCAAGTGTTTTAAGAAGGGGAAATTGCCCAGTAGACAGGATTGGTCTGACAAAGGGGGCAACTCCAGTACGAGTGGAAAGGATGGAGCGGTGGCTAGGCCGTTATGGCAGTAAACGTGGATGTTTTGAGAAAGCTGCCACTCTGCTCCATGGATTCACTCATGGTTTTGTTATTCCGTCAGTTGGCGGCTTGACGCTGTCTTCTGCTAATTTAAAATCGGCAAGGGAGCGGCCTCAGGTGGTCAGGGAAAAAATCGGCAAGGAAGTGGAGTTGGGGAGAATGGCGGGACCATTCTCCTCTCCTCCTATTGATGGTTTACGTATTTCGCCCCTAGGCGTCGTTCCAAAAAAGGAGCCTGGAGCCTTTAGGATGATTCACCATCTGTCATATCCCGATGGGCAATCAGTGAACGATGGTATCCCAGTGGAGTTGGTGTCGGTAAAATATGCCTCTTTCGACCAGGCGGTGGCTTTGGTCAGGGAGGCCGGTAGACATGCCCTGTTGGCAAAGGTCGATATAGAGGCGGCTTTCCGCCTTTTGCCGGTGCACCCAACTTCACATAAGTTGTTGGGGTGTACTTTTGACGACGCTTTTTACGTTGATTTGTGCCTTCCCATGGGGTGTTCCATCTCATGCTCCCTGTTTGAGACTTTTAGTTCTTTTCTCGAATGGGTTGCTCGGGAGAAATCGGGTTTGTCATCCATGGTTCATTACCTGGACGATTTTTTGTTCGTCGGGCAGGCGGGCTCTCAGGTTTGTGCAAGGCTCAGGGATACTTTCTGTGGCATTGCTAGTGATTTTGGGGTTCCCATAGCGCACGAGAAATCGGAGGGGCCTTCAACAGTGCTCAGTTTTTTGGGAATTGTGATTGATTCGGATCTCATGGAATGCAGACTTCCAGAATCCAAGGTGTTAGACTTGCAAAAGGTGATAGCCTCCTTTTTGAGCGTCAAAAAGGTAAAGCTGAGGGAGTTGCAATCCTTATTGGGTAAGCTAAATTTTGCTTGTCGCATTATTCCCATTGGTAGGATTTTCTCGAGGCGTCTGGCCTTGGCTACGGCCGGAGTTCTTCGCCCTCATCATTTTGTACGGCTTTCTAAGGAACTTAAATCCGATCTACGAGTCTGGGCGGATTTCCTTAATGAGTTTAACGGGTCTGCGTTGATACAGGCGCCTAGACTCACATGTGACGAATTGGGGTTGTACACTGATGCAGCAGGCAGCATGGGTTTTGGTGCATTTTTTCAGAATGAGTGGTGCACGGCTGAATGGCCGGTGGTTTGGAAAGAGGTTGGTTTGACCAAAAATTTGGTCTTTCTGGAGCTATTTCCTGTATTGGTGGCCATGTATGTGTGGGATAGGGCATTTGAGAACAGGTCGCTGTTGTTCTATTCTGATAATATGGGAGTGGTTTCAGCAGTAAATACACTGACGGTGTCTTCTCCGCCGGTCATCAGATTGTTGAGAATGCTGGTGTTCCAATGCATGTGTTTGAATGCCATGGTGAGAGCGAAGCATATTGCTGGGGTTTCCAACTCAATTGCGGATGCTCTTTCTCGCTTGCAGTGGCAACGATTCTGGGAGCTGGCACCTCAGGCGGACAGAGAGGGGAGGTCCTTTCCGAGCTGGTTATGGAACCTTGGCATGGAGGATTAGCTACTTTGGTGAGATCGTCTTTAGCACCCAGCACATGGTCTGCTTATGAAAAAATTTGGGCGGAATGGGAAGCTTTGCTTGCCAGGCAAGGTACTGTGGAAGGTGACAGAGCATGTGTAGAGGTGTTTCTGCACTGGTTATCTGGGTGGGGAGCTGTTTCATTGTCCCGTTCGATGATTGATAAAAAGCTAGCGGCACTGGCTTTTCGTTTCAAATTGCTGGGTGTCACGGATTTGACAAAGTTGTTTTGTGTTCTTCAGATCGTAAAAGGTCTTAAAAAAGGGGCTGGGCGTACTATGGATAAACGGCGCCCAGTTTCCTTTTTACTTTTGGATAGGTTGGTGACGGTCTTGAAGACGGTGTGTTCATCCGGGTACGAAGCCTCTCTGTTTATGGCCGCGTTCGCGCTGGCATTCTTTGGGGCATTCAGAATTACTGAGTTGGTTAGTGGCAATACTTGGTCACACGGGGGTTTGGGAGTGAAGGACGTGGTGGTCACGGACTTACAAATGTCCATTTATATTAGAAAATCAAAGACGGATCAGTTGGGAAAAGGGAAGTCGGTGGTGTTGTTCCCGACAGGGGCTTCAGTTTGTCCTTGTACGGCCGTGAGTGACTATTTACGTTTACGGCCTAATGTGGGGGGTCTTTGTTGATACATGAGGATGGTGGGGTATTCCAGTTCAGGTCTGTTTTGGCAAAGGCATTGGCTGAGGTGGGGTTGAATCCTAAAGATTTCGGATCTCATTCCTTTAGAATAGGGGCGGCCACTGAAGCTGCGGTGTTAGGTTTGGGGGATAACATCATTAAGAACGTAGGTAGATGGACCTCTTCCAGGTTTCTTTCTTATGTGCAGCCGCACTTGAGAGTGTAAGTCATTATGTTTAGTTTATTTTGTTGTAGGTCCGGTACACGTATGGGTGATTGGTCACTCATTTATTTATTGGGCCAGGAGAGCGGCGGCGGTCAAGTCGGATGGTCTGCAACTGGGTTTTGATAGATCGGCAGTGATCGTGAAATGGTTCGGCGTTAGGGGTCTCAGATGGGACCAGTTGTTGCTGTTGGTGATTGACTATGCGAAGCAATTTCCACCTCCAAAATTTTTAGTGGTACACGCGGGGGGAAACAACTTAGGTTTTTTGCCCCAAAGGGAGCTAGTACGTAGGATCAAAAGGGACTTAGCTAGGTTATTGGAATTGTTTCCGGGCTTAACTGTTTTATGGTCGTGCATTGTCCCTAGGTTGGTGTGGAGGTCAGCCTGGAATCATGACAGGCTGAATAACAGTCGTAAGAAGGTTAATAAACTGGTCGCAGCTTTTATGCGAAGGGTGGGAGGGTCCGTGATTTATCACAAGGACTTGGAGGATGTTGGTAATGGCGAGTTTTATTCTAATGATGGTGTGCACCTTAATATGTTTGGTTTGAGACTGTTCATCTTGGGGATCCAAGAAGCATTAAAGGAGATGTTGTGAGGGGTGGCGGGTCTGGTCTGTCTGGCAGTCAGTCCAGTCCATGGCGGGTGTTAGCCCCCTCACGTAAACAAGTTGACTATGGCCATAGGTGAATGGGTTAATCTCCCCACGGGGTGGGAGAGCAGTTTAAGTAACTTCTTGGACACAGGGTTCCTTGGAGTTAAGGTTAAATAACGGACTTATTAAGTCCAGGTAATATCAAGTACGGCCTGGTCAACAATAAAAGGTGAGGATGATGTGGACAATGGGGGACTAGCATTTACATCTGGTGTTACTAGCTGGTTCTAGTTATGCAAAGTTATTAAAGTTATTAAGGTTATTTATGTTTTATAAAGAGTTATTTATTAGTTTTTCAAATTGTTATTTAAATAAAAGGCTGTGGCCAGATTTTCACCAAACAAAGTCTCAGTGTGTTTATTTATTAAGTAAGCTTGGGGTAATTAAGGTTCAAAGGGACGGGTGTTTGACGAGTCAGGGGGTCAAGTCAGCTCCTGGACGTAGCGGAGCTTAAGGTAAGGGGCCTTTGACCCCTGGGAGGAGACAGTCCTTACGTTGCGTAGGAAGGGGTGGGGTATAGGGGGAGCACCTATGGGCAGTAGCGGCAGCCATTTTAGGACAGATTGAATTTGTCAGCAAGCTAGCAAGTTGCCCTCCCTCCCTCCCAAGTTGTTATTGTAATTTTGTTGTCGCAGCATGGGCGGGTGTTAGCCCCCTCACGTAAACAAGTTGACTATGGCCATAGGTGAATGGGTTAATCTCCCCACGGGGTGGGAGAGCAGTTTAAGTAACTTCTTGGACACGGGGTTCCTTGGAGTTAAGGTTAAATAACGGACTTATTAAGTCCAGGTAATATCAAGTACGGCCTGGTCAACAACAAAAAGGTGAGGATGATGTGGACAATGGGGGACTAGCATTTACATCTGGTGTTACTAGCTGGTTCTAATTATGCAACGTTATTAAAGTTATTAAGGTTATTTATGTTTTATAAAGAGTTATTTATTAGTTTTTCAAATTGTTATTTAAATAAAAGGCTGTGGCCAGATTTTCACCAAACAAAGTCTCAGTGTGTTTATTTATAAAGTAAGCTTGGGGTAATTAAGGTTCAAAGGGACGGGTGTTTGACGAGTCAGGGGGTCAAGTCAGCTCCTGGACGTAGCGGAGCTTAAGGTAAGGGGCCTTTGACCCCTGGGAGGAGACAGTCCTTACGTTGCGTAGGAAGGGGTGGGGTATAGGGGGAGCACCTATGGGCAGTAGCAGCAGCCATTTTAGGACAGATTGAATTTGTCAGCAAGCTAGCAAGTTGCCCTCCCTCCCAAGTTGTTATTGTAATTTCGTTGTCGCAGCATGGGCGGGTGTTAGCCCCCTCACGTAAACAAGTTGACTATGGCCATAGGTGAATGGGTTAATCTCCCCACGGGGTGGGAGAGCAGTTTAAGTAACTTCTTGGACACGGGGTTCCTTGGAGTTAAGGTTAAATAACGGACTTATTAAGTCCAGGTAATATCAAGTACGGCCTGGTCAACAATAAAAGGTGAGGATGATGTGGACAATGGGGGACTAGCATTTACATCTGGTGTTACTAGCTGGTTCTAGTTATGCAAAGTTATTAAAGTTATTAAGGTTATTTATGTTTTATAAAGAGCTATTTATTAGTTTTTCAAATTATTATTTAAATAAAAGGCTGTGGCCAGATTTTCACCAAACAAAGTCTCAGTGTGTTTATTTATTAAGTAAGCTTGGGGTAATTAAGGTTCAAAGGGACGGGTGTTTGACGAGTCAGGGGGTCAACACTTTTTATCTCATATATAACTTTTTTTCAGTTGCTCACCTGATGTTTTTAGCTGGCTCTAGTAGTGCATTGCTGCTCCTTCTATCTCATCAGGAATAAAAGAAATATTATATCGATTAACATAACTTTTCTTCTATTAAACTACTCATACAGATGGAGTTATATTTCCTGCTTAGTATTGAAGAAGCAGGTCATGTACATTCATTTTTATTCTGCAGCATTTATTTGTAAATTACAATCCCTCACATCTGTATCATCTTAATATTTCTAGGATGATTTCCACTAGCAAACTCAAACAAAGAGAAGGAGTAGTCTAGCAAAGCAATGATTCCCATATGGTGTTCTGTCTTCAAAGGATCCTCCTCCCTAGCACTATTCTGCAGATACTATAAATCTGTCGTGCCGTGTGAATGCACTGCAAGAAAGGGCTGTTCAATCCCAGAATGCACCCTATGGATACTCACAATGGCAGGACACTCTGTATGCCCAGATGACTGAGAATGGGTGTAGGGGATCAGGCCAGTCACACAAAGAGCAGGAAGGGGTTAATGTTTCAGACGTGCTATATATGACTTTGAAACCAGACACTATGGTGCACAATACAAACTACAGTTTTTATTTAATCTCTTATTTATGTATAATGGGAAGTCCTCTTCATTAGAGGGGTTAAATGACTCTCGTTGGTAATGGTGTGACCTCAAAGGTTCATCATTGTTTAATTAAGCCAAGTAATGCTGAGCCGCTGTAACAGCGGACATTTTAATTACTGATCACCCCGCGGCTTTAATTATCAGCTGAAAAAAGCTAGGACTTGAAGGGTGTCAGACGTATAAACTAAATATAAAAATACTCATTGATATGAGCAGAGGACCACTTGATGCACAAGTGCAGGTATCAGTGTGATTACAGTGTCCTAAGGCAAGGTTGCCATGGGAATAGTAACATTCAGAATAGCACATAGAAAATAATGAGGTGCCTGAATAGCACTTTGGCATGTTTAGTGTACCTACCTGTGTGTAACATAGTATACTAAATAGACACTAGCATGATGGGGTAAGGTGCTGAAGTGCCCTTCAATAAAATTAAAATTAATGACAGACCTAATATGAGTGTGTGCTACATATATATGCTAATCCTATGGTGTGTTGAAGTGTCACTCACAGACCCTAATATGAGTGTGTATCAGTGTGTTACTCACATATACTAATCTTATGGTGTGCTGGAGTGTCACCCACAGACACTAATGTGAGTGTGTATCAGTGTGTTACTCACATATACTAATCTTATGGTGTGCTGGAGTGTCACTCACAGACCATAATGTGAATGTGTATCAGTGTGTTACTCACATATACTTATCTTATGGTGTGCTGGAGTGTCACTCACAGACGCTAATGTGAGTTTGTATCAGTGTGTTACTCACATATACTAATCTTATGCTGTGCTGCAGTGTCACTCACAGACCATAATGTGAGTGTGTATCAGTGTGTTACTCACATATACTAATCTTATGGTGTGCTGGAGTGTCATTTACGGACCCTAATGTGAGTGTGTATCAGTGTGTTACTCACATATACTAATCTTATGGTGTGCTGGAGTGTCATTTACGGACCCTAATGTGAGCGTGTATCAGTGTGTTACTCACATATACTTATCTTATGGTGTGCTGGAGTGTCACTCACAGACGCTAATGTGAGTTTGTATCAGTGTGTTACTCACATATACTAATCTTATGTTGTGCTGCAGTGTCACTCACAGACCATAATGTGAGTGTGTATCAGTGTGTTACTCACATATACTAATCTTATGGTGTGCTGGAGTGTCACTCACAGACCATAATGTGAGTGTGTATCAGTGTGTTACTCACATATACTAATCTTATAGTGTGCTGAAGTGTCACTCACAGACCATAATGTGAGTGTGTATCAGTGTGTTACTCACATATACTTATCTTATGGTGTGCTGGAGTGTCACTCACAGACCCTAATGTGAGTGTGTATCAGTGTGTTACTCACATATACTAATCTTATGGTGTGCTGGAGTGTCACTCACAGACCCTAATGTGAGTGTGTATCAGTGTGTTACTCACATATACTAATCTTATGGTGTGCTGGAGTGTCACTCACAGACACTAATGTGAGTGTGTATCAGTGTGTTACTCACATATACTTATCTTATGGTGTGCTGGAGTGTCACTCACAGACCCTAATGTGAGTGTGTATCAGTGTGTTACTCACATATACTAATCTTATGGTGTGCTGGAGTGTCACTCACAGACCCTAATGTGAGTGTGTATCAGTGTGTTACTCACATATACTTATCTTATGGTGTGCTGGAGTGTCACTCACAGACCCTAATGTGAGTGTGTATCAGTGTGTTACTTACATAAACTAATCTTATAGTGTGCTGGAGTGTCACTCACAGACCCTAATGTGAGTGTGTATCAGTGTGTTACTCACATATACTTATCTTATGGTGTGCTGGAGTGTCACTCACAGACCCTAATGTGAGTGTGTATCAGTGTGTTACTCACATATACTTATCTTATGGTGTGCTGGAGTGTCACCCACAGACACTAATGTGAGTGTGTATCAGTGTGTTACTCACATATACTAATCTTATGGTGTGCTACAGTGTCACTCACAGACCCTAATGTGAGTGTGTATCAGTGTGTTACTCACATATACTTATCTTATGGTGTGCTGGAGTGTCACTCACAGACCCTAATGTGAGTGTGTATCAGTGTGTTACTCACATATACTTATCTTATGGTGTGCTGGAGTGTCACTCACAGACCCTAATGTGAGTTTGTATCAGTGTGTTACTCACATATACTTATCTTATGGTGTGCTGGAGTGTCACTCACAGACCCTTATGTGAGTGTGTATCAGTGTGTTACTCACATATACTAATGTTATGGTGTGCTGGAGTGTCACTCATAGACCCTAATGTGAGTGTGTATCAGTGTGTTACTCACATATACTAATGTTATGGTGTGCTGGAGTGTCACTCACAGACCCTAATGTGAGTTTGTATCAGTGTGTTACTTACATAAACTAATCTTATAGTGTGCTGCAGTGCCACTCACAGACCCTAATGTGAGTGTGTAACAGTGTGTTACTCACATATATTAATCTTATGGTGTGCTGGAGTGTCACTCACAGACACTAATGTGAGTGTGTATCAGTGTGTTACTCACATATACTTATCTTATGGTGTGCTGGAGTGTCACTCACAGACCCTAATGTGAGTGTGTATCAGTGTGTTACTCACATATACTAATCTTATGGTGTACTGGAGTGTCACTCACAGACACTAATGTGAGCGTGTATCAGTGTGTTACTCAGATATACTAATCTTATGTTGTGCTGCAGTGTCACTCACAAGCCCTAATGTGAGTGTGTATCAGTGTGTTACTCACATATACTAATCTTATGGTGTGCTGGAGTGTCACCCACAGAAACTAATGTGAGTGTGTATCAGTGTGTTACTTACATAAACTAATCTTATGGTGTACTGGAGTGTCCCTCACAGACCCTAATGTGAGTGTGTATCAGTGTGTTACTCACATATACTAATCTTATGGTGTACTGGAGTGTCACTCACAGACCCTAATGTGAGTGTGTATTAGTGTGTTACTCACATATATACTAATCTTATGTTGTGCTGCAGTGTCACTCACAGACCCTAATGTGAGTGTGTATCAGTGTGTTACTCACATATACTAATGTTATGGTGTGCTGGAGTGTCATTCACAGACCCTAATGTGAGTGTGTATCAGTGTGTTACTCACATATACTTATCTTATAGTGTGCTGGAGTGTCACTCACAGACCCTAATGTGAGTGTGTATCAGTGTGTTACTCACATTTACTTATCTTATGGTGTGCTGGAGTGTCACTCACAGACCCTAATGTGAGTGTGTATCAGTTTGTTACTCACATATACTAATCTTATGTTGTGCTGCAGTGTCACTCACAGACCATAATGTGAGTGTGTATCAGTGTGTTACTCACATATACTTATCTTATGTTGTGCTGCAGTGTCACTCACAGACCATAATGTGAGTGTGTATCAGTGTGTTACTCACATATACTAATCTTATGGTGTACTGGAGTGTCACTCACAGACCCTAATGTGAGTGTGTATTAGTGTGTTACTCACATATATACTAATCTTATGTTGTGCTGCAGTGTCACTCACAGACCCTAATGTGAGTGTGTATCAGTGTGTTACTCACATATACTAATGTTATGGTGTGCTGGAGTGTCATTCACAGACCCTAATGTGAGTGTGTATCAGTGTGTTACTCACATATACTTATCTTATAGTGTGCTGGAGTGTCACTCACAGACCCTAATGTGAGTGTGTATCAGTGTGTTACTCACATTTACTTATCTTATGGTGTGCTGGAGTGTCACTCACAGACCCTAATGTGAGTGTGTATCAGTTTGTTACTCACATATACTAATCTTATGTTGTGCTGCAGTGTCACTCACAGACCATAATGTGAGTGTGTATCAGTGTGTTACTCACATATACTTATCTTATGTTGTGCTGCAGTGTCACTCACAGACCATAATGTGAGTGTGTATCAGTGTGTTACTCACATATACTTATCTTATGGTGTGCTGGAGTGTCACTCACAGACCCTAATGTGAGTTTGTATCAGTGTGATACTTACATAAACTAATCTTATAGTGTGCTGGAGTGCCACTCACAGACCCTAATGTGAGTGTGTAACAGTGTGTTACTCACATATATTAATCTTATGGTGTGCTGGAGTGTCACTCACAAGCCCTAATGGGAGTTTGTATCAGTGTGTTACTCACATATACTTATCTTATGGTGTGCTAGAGTGTCACTCACAGACCCTAATGTGAGTTTGTTTCAGTGTGTTACTTACATAAACTAATCTTATAGTGTGCTGGAGTGCCACTCACAGACCCTAATGTGAGTGTGTAACAGTGTGTTACTCACATATATTAATCTTATGGTGTGCTGGAGTGTCACTCACAAGCCCTAATGTGAGTGAGTATTAGTGTGTTACTCACATATACTTATCTTATGGTGTGCTACAGTATCACTCACAGACCCTAATGTGAGTGTGTATCAGTGTGTTACTCACATATACTTATCTTATGGTGTGCTGCAGTGTCACTCACAGACCGTAATGTGAGTGTGTATCAGTTTGTTACTCACATATACTAATCTTATGTTGTGCTGCAGTGTCACTCACAGACCCTAATGTGAGTGTGTATCAGTGTGTTACTCACATATACTTACCTTATGGTGTGCTGGAGTGTCACTCACAGACCCTAATGTTAGTGTGTATCAGTGTGTTACTCACATATATTAATCTTATAGTGTGCTACAGTATCACTCACATACCCTAATGTGAGTGTGTATCAGTGTGTTACTTACATAAACTAATCTTATAGTGTGTTGGAGTGTCACTCACAAGCCCTAATGTGAGTTTGTATCAGTGTGTTACTCACATATACTAATCTTATAGTGTGCTGGAGTTTCACTCACAAGCCCTAATATGAGTGTGTATCAGTGTGTTACTCAGATATACTAATCTTATGGTGTGCTGGAGTGTCACCCACAGACACTAATGTGAGTGTGTATCAGTGTGTTACTCACATATACTTATCTTATGGTGTGCTGGAGTGTCACTCACAGACCCTAATGTGAGTGTGTATCAGTGTGTTACTCACATATACTAATCTTATGGTGTGCTGGAGTGTCACCCACAGACACTAATGTGAGTGTGTATTAGTGTGTTACTCACATATACTAATCTTATGGTGTGCTACAGTGTCACTCACAGACCCTAATGTGAGTGTGTATCAGTGTGTTACTCACATTTACTAATCTTATGATGTGCTGGAGTGTCACCCACAGACACTAATGTGAGTGTGTATTAGTGTGTTACTCACATATATACTAATCTTATGTTGTGCTGCACTGTCACTCACAGACCCTAATGTGAGTGTGTATCAGTGTGACACTCACATATACTAATCTTATAGTGTGCTGCACTGTCACTCACAGACCCTAATGTGAGTGTGTATCAGTGTGTCACTCACATATACTAATCTTATGGTGTGCTGGAGCGTCACTCACAGACCCTAATGTGAGTGTGTATCAGTGTGTTACTCACATATACTTATCTTATGGTGTGCTGGAGTGTCACTCACAGACCCTAATGTGAGTGTGTATCAGTGTGTCACTCACATATACTAATCTTATGGTGTGCTGGAGTGTCACTCACAGACCCTAATGTGAGTTTGTTTCAGTGTGTTACTCACATATACTAATCTTATAGTGTCCTGGAGTGTCACTCACAGACCCTAATGTGAGTGTGTATCAGTGTGTCACTCACATATACTAATCTTATGGTGTGCTGGAGCGTCACTCACAGACCCTAATGTGAGTGTGTATCAGTGTGTTACTCACATATACTTATCTTATGTTGTGATGCAGTGTCACTCACAGACCCTAATGTGAGTTTGTTTCAGTGTGTTACTCACATATACTAATCTTATAGTGTCCTGGAGTGTCACTCACAGACCCTAATGTGAGTGTGTATCAGTGTGTTACTCACATATACTAATCTTATAGTGTCCTGGAGTGTCACTCACAGACCCTAATGTGAGTTTGTATCAGTGTGACACTCACATTTACTTATCTTATGGTGTGCTGGAGTGTCACTCACAGACCCTAATGTGAGTGTGTATCAGTGTGTTACTCACATATACTAATCTTATGGTGTGCTGGAGCGTCACTCACAGACCATAATGTGAGTGTGTATCAGTGTGTTACTCACATATACTAATCTTATAGTGTCCTGGAGTGTCACTCACAGACCCTAATGTGAGTTTGTATCAGTGTGTTACTTACATAAACTAATCTTATAGTGTCCTGGAGTGTCACTCACAGACACTAATGTGAGTGTGTATCAGTGTGACACTCACATATATACTAATCTTATAGTTTGCTACAGTGTCATTCACAGACCATAATGTGAGTGTGTATCAGTGTGTCACTCACATATACTAATCTTATAGTGTGCTGAAGTGTCACTCACAGACCATAATGTGAGTGTGTATCAGTGTGTCACTCACATATACTAATCTTATAGTGTGCTGAAGTGTCACTCACAGACCATAATGTGAGTGTGTATCAGTGTGTCACTCACATATACTAATCTTATAGTGTGCTGAAGTGTCACTCACAGACCATAATGTGAGCGTGTATCAGTGTGTTACTCACATATACTAATCTTATGGTGTGCTGGAGTGTCACTCACAGACCCTAATGTGAGTGTGTATCAGTGTGTTACTCACATATACTAATCTTATGGTGTGCTGGAGCGTCACTCACAGACCCTAATGTGAGTGTGTATCAGTGTGTTACTCACATATACTAATCTTATAGTGTCCTGGAGTGTCACTCACAGACCCTAATGTGAGTGTGTATCAGTGTGTTACTCACATATACTAATCTTATAGTGTCCTGGAGTGTCACTCACAGACCCTAATGTGAGTGTGTATCAGTGTGACACTCACATATATACTAATCTTATAGTTTGCTACAGTGTCATTCACAGACCATAATGTGAGTGTGTATCAGTGTGTTACTCACATATACTAATCTTATAGTGTCCTGGAGTGTCACTCACAGACCCTAATGTGAGTGTGTATCAGTGTGTTACTCACATATACTTATCTTATGTTGTGATGCAGTGTCACTCACAGACCCTAATGTGAGTGTGTATCAGTGTGACACTCACATATATACTAATCTTATAGTGTGCTACAGTGTCACTCACAGACCATAATGTGAGTGTGTATCAGTGTGTTACTCACATATACTAATCTTATAGTGTCCTGGAGTGTCACTCACAGACCCTAATGTGAGTGTGTATTAGTGTGTTACTCACATATACTTATTTTATGGTTTGCTGCAGTGTCACTCACAGACTCTTACATGGGAGTACAAACAAATCTCACTCTAATAAAGGTTCAGAGCTGTCATTCACAGACCCTAATATCTGTTCTGTCAGACTTATAGGGACCATTTAGGAGAGATGTGATAGGGTGGAACAATGGTAAGTAGTTATAAGGAGTCTTCATAAGATTAGCACTGGGTGAAATAAATGGTCATGCTCCTGATCAAAAGCAGAGAGATTCCTGCTATCCAATCAGATATAACAGGAGGGGTCCAGGAATTCTGAATGTCTTCTCAAAACCTACTCTTTATGGTTGTTGTCCTGGTGATTATATTCCCCTTACCAAGAAAATTAGAAGCAGAAAGATTATAGGACAGCAATAACAAAATGACCAACCTGTAGAGTGACCATGGGGCATAACGTGAATAGGAAACCCCCTGCTGTAACTAAAAGTAAAGAAGGAAGCAATATATCAAACTCATTTCTGTGTGAGGAGGGGCCTTCCCTTTGAAATGGCAGAATAAGCCCATGATAGGATATTTACAGATGTGATCATCTTCACTTATGTCAGGTCAGAGGAACTTGTCTATGACACAGCAGTGAAGATTTCCTTCTTCATGGGAAAGTGACTTACTAGCTCCAGTGCAGAAATGCACCGATTTGTTTACACACACACATATATATATATATATATATATATATATATATATATATATATATATATATATATATATATATATATATATATATACTATGAGATTGGAAATTATAATGTTCAATTATGCATAATACAATTTCGCAATATATTTTATTCTTTGTTTGCCCCTTCCCTGTAATTTATTTTGAAATTTCCAGTTTTCCATTTCTGAGAGTTAGTTTACAAGTGCACACTGCAGACTTATATAGTTATCCCTGAAGAGCCTCAGCAGAACTGACACATTCAAGAAACTGCAAAGCAAGTGTTGCTAACAAAATAACAGTAGCAGCAAGCCTTATCTACTGCAGTAACAAATATGATTTGGATCTCCAAATAAGACAAATGGTGGGGTAGTTTTCCCACTGAGGAACAAAATCAGGAAACAAGTTATCAATATAACTAGAAATGTTTTATTTATTTTTCCGTTACCTTAAAGGGACACTGAACCCAAATTTTTTCTTTTGTAATTCAGAAAGAGCATGCAATTTTAATCAACTTTCTAATTTACTCCTATTATCAATTTTTCTTCGTTCTCTTGCTATCATTATTTGAAAAAGAAGACATCTAAGCTTTTTGTTGGAGGATGAATTTATCCACCAATCAGCAAGGACAACCCAGGTTGTTCACCAAAAATGGGCCGGCATCTAAACTTACATTCTTGCATTTCAAATAAAGATACCAAGAGAATGAAGAAAATTTGATAATAGGAGTAAATTAGAAATTTGCTTAAAATTTCATGCTCAATCTGAATCACGAAAGAAATTTTTTGGGTACAGTGTCCCTTTAACTTACTGCAAGGCTACAGAAAAGTGTTGTAATTCAAAGGTTTTGTTATGTCCCTTTATCTTTTAAGAGTGGCCTACATCAATTTATAGTTTTTTAGGGCAGTCCAAATATGTTCTGAAAGGTTGGGCCTCATCTGTGCTAAACATGAGGTGTAGAAAACCCACATATTCCTGTGAAGATACTGGCATGTTTGGTTAAGATCCCTTCAGCACAGGCCAGCTTATGGTCCTCCAATCACCTTCGTCCGACCCACCCTTTTCTTAGGAAGGAATTTTTGAAAAGTTTGATGTCATATTAGATTTATTCATCTTAAAAAAACAAATGTGTACTATTGAAAATGACAGACTAGGTGATATCCTGTAAACTCAGCTATCTGAAGCTGAGCAACAGCCGAGGCACCTCACTGCAGCACATGAAAGTGACATCACTCAAAGGGGCCTATCTATCAAGCTTCGAATGGAACTTGATGTCCCGTGTTTCTGGCAAGCTTGCAGGCTCACCAGAAACAGCAGTTATGAAGCAGCGGTCACAAAGACCGCTGCTCCATAACCCTGTCCACCTGCTCTGAGCAGGGGGACAGGAATAGCCACAATTCAACCCGATCGAGTACGATCGGGTTGATTGACACCCCCTGCTGGTGGCCCATTGGCCGCAAGTCTGCAGGGGGCGGCGTTGCACCAGCAGCTCTTGTGAGCTGCTGGTGCAATGTTAAATGCGGAGAGCGTATTGCTCTCCGCATTTAGCGAGGTCTTGTGGACCTGATCCACACTGTCGGATCAGGTCCGCAAGACCTTTGATAAATAGGGGCCAAAGGCTGAATTACTTGCAGCATATCTGTAAAAAGCCGACTAGAAAATATCACATAAATATCTTTATGCAAAAAGGGAAGATATTTTACCTCAAAACTTCCTCACTAGGCACGTCCCATTGTAGAAGGACTTTAAACATCCACTCAGGATACTTCTCTTAGGACTTGGAAGGGAGCGTGCATCTGGAATGTGCAGGCACAGTCACTTTATTTCCCTCCACAATTAAAGGGACACTGAACCCAAATTTTTTCTTTTGTGTTTCAGATAGAGCATGCAATTTTAAGCAACTTTCTAATTTGTTCCTATTATGTTATTCTTTCTCTGGCTATCTTTATTTGAAAAAGAATGCATCTAAGCTTTGTTTTTTTTGGTTCTGAACTCTGGACTGCACTATTTTTATTGGTGAATGAATTTATCCACCAATCAACAAGAACAACCCAGGTTGTTCACCAAAAAATGGGCTGGCATCTAAACTTGCATTCTTGCATTTCAAATAAAGATACCAAGAGAATGTAGAACATTTGATAATGGGAGTAAATTAGAAAACTGCTTAAAATTTCATGCTCTATCTGAATCACGAAAGAAAACATTTGGGTTCAGTGTCCCTTTAAGGATGTTTTATATAAAATCTTGGGAGATTATGGTGAAATCCCACAGGATCACAGTAAGGCCATGATATTCAAAGCATCGACCGTCGGAGTGCAAGGTTGTCGACACTATTGAAGCAGTTTCCTGTTAGTCTGTCAAAATATTTAAAGAAAAAGGGTTTGTTCTAGCATTGCTAGCAAGCGGCAATGTCTCTCCCATGGAAGCCAATGGGAGCGTGATGTCACCACCCACATTGCCGATATTGCCACTCATTAGCATTTTGCTGCTGCGGGGGGCCCTATTTGAAGTGTGCCTACACTACACAGATAGTGCGCTCACTTTTAATGTAGGCACTTTTCAAATATTGCCATGGGGACCTAAGTTTAATTACAGCTACACTAACTAGCTCAGTCGATAGCTAGTGAGACAAACATGGCCACTACCCTCCTTGCAACCTGCACTTCACCGCTTCAAACATATCGATGGGCCCGAAGCATAGTGCAGGCCACTCCCTCTAGCGCACCCCACTAACTCCCTCAGAGATGCGCTAAAACTCAGGCAGCCGACTGCCGGAGGGCCAGCAAAACCTAGAACTCAGAGCTGGACCAAAATAGAGTCCCTGTCTGGTGCTTCTTAAAAGGGGTGTTAATCGAGTAGGGTACAGGGGATCAAGTTGCCCTTTTAATATGTTGTCGGCAATTTGATGCGGCACCTAGGGATACCACTTGTTTGGGGTGCTACCTTCTGGGAGAATGGGTACACTTCAAATCTGGTCCCCCATTCCTCCCAGTAGGTAGCACCCCAAAAAAGTGCGCCATCAAATTGACGACAACATACTAAAAGGCTGACTTGATCCCGTGCACCCTACTTGATTGACACCTCTTTTAAGAAGTGGAAGACTGGGGCTCAATTCCAGTCTGGCGCTGAATTCCAGGAGCCCTGGATAGGCCGGCAAAGTGCTACTGGCCCTCCAGCGGTTACCTCATCTCCTTGACAAAATAAGCATTGTCATGTACAATGTATATTATTTAAAGTGTTGTAGATATCTTAAAAAGGGATGTAATAGTTGCTTGCTACTATTTCAAACATAAAAATATATTTGAAAATATATGTTTATGTTTAAAATAGCAAGCAAGCATTCAATCCCTTTTAAGATGTCTGCAATACTTGAATCAATATGCATTGTACATGACTATACATATAATTTAAACATTGACCCCTAAACTGTCATAACCTAAAACTAACTGTAGAAGCTAAGGCCCTACACATACATATTCAATATTTAAAATGATGCATTGGTATGTAAAATGCATAATGTTTAAATATTTGCATATAAATTAAAATGTAATTAATGTTGCTTGTTGTGTTTAAAATTTCTAATTGATGACACTATAATTAACATTATAGTTCTACATAACTGCATGCCTGTTATGTAAACAATATAATTTAATACTACTGACTATTATAACATAAATATATATTAAAATATATATATCTATGTTATCACTAATAAACACAACATGCTAACATAAATACATTTTAATGTATATACAATACTTATACTTATACAATACTCATACTTATACAATACTTATACAATACTCATAACTAAAGTGTTAAAAAGTACACTAACACCCATAAGCTACCTATTAACCCCTAAACTGAGGCCCTCCTGCATCGCAAACACTAAAATAAAATTATTAACCCCTAATCTACTGCTCCGGACATCGCCAACACTAGAATAAACATGTTAACTCCTTAACCGCCGCACTCCCGCCTCGCAAACACTAGTTAAATATTATTAACCCCTAATCTGCCGCTCCTAACATCGCCACCACCTACCTACATTTATTAACCCCAATCTGCCGCCCCCAACATTGCCGTCACTATACTAAATGTATTAACCCTTAAACCTAAGTCTAACCCTAACCCTAACACCCCCTAACTTAAATATAATTAAAATACATCTAAAGAAAAAATCCTATCATTACCTAAAAAATTCCTTTCTTTAACTAAATAATTCCTATTTAAAGCTAAATACTTACCTGTAAAATAAACCCTAAGCTAGCTACAATATAACTAATAGTTACATTGTAGCTAGCTTAGGGTTTATTTTTAATTTACAGGCAAGTTTGTATTTATTTTAACTAGGTAGAATAGTTACTAAATAATTATTAACTATTTACTAACTACCTAGCTAAAATAAATACAAATTTACTTGTAAAATAAAACCTAACCTGAGTTACTCTAACACCTAACCTTACACTACAATTAAATAAATTACCTAAATTAAATACAATTACCTAAATTACAAAAAAAACACTAAATCACACAAAAATAAAAAAGAAATTATCAGATATTTAAACTAATTACATCTAATCTAATAGCCCTATCAAAGTAAAAAAAAGCCCTCCCAAAATAAAAAACCCTAGCCTAAACTAAACTACCAATAGCCCTTAAAAGGGCCTTTTGCTGTGCATTGACTTAAAGGGACACTGAACCCAAAATTTTTCTTTCGTGATTCAGATAGAGCATGCAATTTTAAGAAACTTTCTAATTTACTCCTATTATTATATTTTCTTCATTCTCTTGGTATTTTTATTTGAAATACAAGTATGTAAGTTTAAATGCCGGCCTATTTTTGGTGAACAACCTGGGTTGTTCTTGCTGATTGGTAGATAAATTCATTCACCAATAAAAAAAAATGCTGTCCAGAGTGCTGAACCAATAAAAAATCTAAAATGCCTTCTTTTTCAAATAAAGATAGCAAGAGAACGAAGAAAAATGAATAATATGAGTAAATTAGAAAGTTGCTTAAAATTGCATGCTCTATCTGAATCACAAAAGAAAAAAATTGAGTTCAGTATCCCTTTAAAGAAATCAGCTCTTTCACCTGTAAAAAAAAAATACAAACAACCTCCCAACAGTAAAACCCACCACTGACACAACCAAACCCCCAAATAAAATCCTAACTAAAAAACCTAAGCTCCCCATTGCCCTGAAAAGGGCATTTGTATGGACATTGCCTTTAAAAGGCCATTTAGCTCTTTTTCAGCCCAAAAGCCCTAATCTAAAACTAAAACCCACCCAATAAACCCTTAAAAAAACCTAACACTAACCCCCGAAGATCCACTTACAGTTTTGAAGACCGGAGATCCATCCTCAACGAAGCTGGGAGAAGTCCTCAACGAAGCCGGGAGAAGTTTTCATCCAAGCCGGCAGAAGTGGTCCTCCAGACGGGCAGAAGTCTTCATCTAGACGGTATCTTCTATCTTCATCCATCCGGCGCAGAGCCGGTCCATCTTAAAGACATCTGGCGCGGAGCAACCTCTTCAAACAAAGTCTTCTTCCCAAATGAATGTTTCTTTAAGTGACGTCATCCAAGATGGCGTCCCTTGAATTCTGATTGGCTGATAGAATTCTATCAGCCAATCGGAATTAAAGGTGAAAAAATCCTGTTGGCTGATGCAATCAGCCATTATGATTGAGCTTCAATCCTATTGGCTGATCCAATCAATAGGATTGAGCTTGCATTCTATTGGCTGTTCCAATCAGCCAATAGAATGTGAGCTTAATCCTATTGGCCAATCGGAATTCAAGGGACGCCAACTTGGATGACGTCACTTAAAGAAACATTCATTTGGGAAGAAGACTTAGTTTGAAGAGGATGCTTCGCGCCGGATGTCTTGAAGATGGACCCGCTCCGCGCCGGATGGATGAAGATAGAAGATGCCGTCTGGATGAAGACTTCTGCTCATCTGGAGGACCACTTTTGCCTATCTCCTTAAACGTTTTGAGCATTTAAGGAGCAATATTGGAAGGAGAAGACAGGCTTGAAAAAGGCTCAGTTGAGAGCTGAAATGCGTTGCCGGATCTTCTTTCTTCATTTGTCTATTGAGAGACACCATACTCAAGGATACATCGAAGGAGACACAGCTGAGGGCGGAATCTAGGAACTGCAAAGGAGAGGAGCTCGGCGACTTGCTTCTGTGCACTGCTCCATAAGGGTCCCAGAGCTGTTTTCTCAGTGGTATAACCACCCTTGCTTGGATATAAATACTCGGAGCTCCTGAGTTTTACAAATAGGGTACCAACTTTCTCTCTTCATTGTGCTGTATGCACGGTTGTTTATTTCACCTAACACGCTGAATTGGCAGTTTGTAACTTGGCTCACTCTGCCTGGAAACTTCATCTGCATTTTATTCTGATACTTGCTCTGTCTGCAGCAGAGGTTAAAGTAGTTGGTTTATCCTAATTGACTGATCTAACTATTTGTATGTTGGTTTTACTTTTGCATATGCTGCTAATTCGTTTTGTATTTTAACATTTGTGAGACACTAACATTTTGTCTCCTTTAACATATAGTTTGTAATCACACCAAATAAACACCGAGATTACGAGTTTTGCGGTAACAGGGGTGCGTTGCTAACAAGCAGTTTTTTCTCACCGCTCACTTAAGACAACCCTGGTATTACGTTTTTTTTTTAAACCCGGCGTTAGCCACAAAAAAGTGAGCGTAGAGCAAAATTTAGCTCCCTAGTTAAAATAAGTACAAATTTACCTGTAAAATAAACCCTAACCTAAGTTACAATTACACCTAACACTACACTATCATTTAATTAATTTACTAAATTACCTACAATTAACTACAATTAAATAAAATAAACTAAAGTACGAACAAACACTAAATCACAGAAAAAAATAAAATAATTACAAGAATTTTAAACTAATTACACCTAATCTAATTCCCCTAATAAAATAAAAAAGCCCCCCAAAATAATAAAAATCCCTACCCTATACTAAATTACAAATAGCCCTTAAAAGGTCTTTATGCGGGGCATTGCCCCAAAGTAATCAGCTCTTTTACCTGTAAAAAATATACAATACCCCCCCAACATTAAAACCCACCACCCACACACCCAACCCTACTCTAAAACCCACCCAATCCCCCCTTAATAAAACCTAACACTAACCCCTTGAAGATCACCCTACCGTGAGACGTCTTCACCCAGCCGGGCACAAGTGGTCCTCCAGAGGGGCAGAAGTCTTCATCCGATCCAGGCAGAAGAGGACCTCCAGACGGGCAGAAGTCTTCATCCAGGCGGCATCTTCTATCTTCATCTATCCGGAGTGGAGCGGGTCCATCTTGAAGCCAGCCGACGCGGAGCATCCATCCAGACCGACGACTACATAACGAATGACAGTTCCTTTAAATGACGTCATCCAAGATGGCATCCTTTGAATTCCTATTGGCTGATAGGATTAGGATTGAGCTTGCATTCTATTGGCTGTTCCAATCAGTCAATAGAATGCCAGCTCAATCCTATTGGCTGATTGGATCAGCCAATAGGATTGAAGTTCAATCCTATTGGCTGATTGCATTAGCCAATAGGATTTTTTCAGCCTTAATTCCGATTGGCTGATAGAATTCTATCAGCCAATCGGAATCTAAGGGACGCCATCTTGGATGACGTCACTTAAAGGTACTTTCATTCAGCAAGAAGACGTCGGAAGAAGAGGATGCTCTGCGCCGGATGTCTTGAAGATGAACCTGCTCCGCACCGGATGGATGAAGATATAAGATGCCATCTGGATGAAGACTTCTGCCCATCTGGAGGACCACTTCTGCCCGTCTGGAGGACCACTTTTGCCGGCTTCGTTGAGGACATCTTGCCGCTTGGATGAAGACTTCTCCCGGTAAGTGGATCTTCGGGGGTTAGTGTTAGGATTTTTTAAGGGTATATTGGGTGGGTTTTATTTTTAGGTTAGGGCTCTGGGCCGCAATAGAGCTAAATGCCCTTTTAAGGGCAATGCCCATCCAAATGCCCTTTTCAAGGCAATGGGGAGCTTAGGTTTTGTTAGTTAGAGTTTTATTTGGGGGGTTATTTGTGTGGGTGGTGGCTTTTACTGTTGGGGGGTTGTTTGTATTTTTTTTACAGGTAAAAGAGCTGATTTCTTTGGGGCAATGCCCCGCAAAAGGCCCTTTTAAGGGCTATTGGTAGTTTAGTTTAGGCTAGGGTTTTTTATTTTATTTTGGGTGGGCTTTTTTATTTTGATAGGGCTATTAGATTAGGTGTAATTAGTTTAAAGATCTTGTAACTTGTTTTTTATTTTCTGTAAATTAGTGTTTTTTTGTTTGTAATTTAGCTAATTGTAATTAATTTAGGGAATTTATTTAATTGTAGTGTAGTGTAGTGTTAGGTGTTAGTGTCACTTTGGTTAGGTTTTATTTTACAGGTCAATTTGTATTTATTTTAGCTATGTAGTTATTAAATAGTTAATAACTATTTAGTAATTATTCTACCTAGTTTAAAATAAATACAAACTTGCCTGTAAAATAAAAATAAACCCTAAGCTAGGTACAATGTAACTATTAGTTATATTGAAGCTAGTTTAGGATTTATTTTATAGGTAAGTATTTAGTTTTAAATAGGAATTATTTAGGTAATGATAGTAATTTGTATTTATATTTATTTAAATTATATTTAATTTAGGGGGTGTTAGGGTTAGACGTTGGGTGCGGCAGATTAGGGGTTAATAAATGTAGGTAGGTGGCGGCAATGTTAGGGGTGGCAGATTAGGGGTTAATAAGTATAATGCAGGTGTTGGCGATGTTGGGGGCGGCAGAGTAGGGGTTCATAAATATAATCTTGAAAAAAGCTGGTAACAGCTGAAACGCGTTGATTGGGATTATCAACATACTTGGAGTGTTACATCTAAGTAATCTATACTGGAGGTAAACAACAGAGCGCTCTGTATATCGAAGACTAAAATCGATCCTCTATAGCAGTGTTTTTCAACCAGTGTGCCGTGGCACACTAGTGTGCCGTGAGAGATCCTCAGGTGTGCCACGGCAGACTGACAACAGTGTGACATATTTTTTAAACTTTGCTTGTTTTTTACTCCCAGTGCAGGGGTAGTTTGTAGGAGGCATGGCATAACAGCACAATACATACAGTATGTGTGTGTTTGTGTGTATGTGTATATATATATGCTGTATTAGGCTACAATGTGTGATTTTTTTTAAATTTTGGGATGGTGGTGTGCCACAGGATTTTTTAATGTAAAAAAGTGTGCCACAGCAAAAAAAAGGTTAAAAATCACTGCTCTATAGACTACTGGTGATTGCCGCAAGTGGACAAAATTGCAGTTTGAAATATTGCCGATTTCCCGCTATTGCCATTGGACCACCCGGAATTCACGTAACCTGCGACGTCGATCACAGCTATACAGGTACTAGATGAAGTGAATGCTGCAACAGGTAGCGGGGTCCAAATAAAGTCTGCAAGCGGAGGAAATCTACCTTCTGTGTATCGGTGAGTTTTAACATTGCACCGAGTAAGAAATACACACACCCACAGGCTATAATTGTCTAAACATTACATACTAAGGCTACAAATGAACGGAATCGCATCCACTCCCTGAAAGTAACTTCATATTTACAATACTGCATGTTAATATCCAGCTCTTAAAAATGAAGAGACTCTAAAAAACGAAGAGACTTTTATTAGAACCCTCTGTGGATTAGTTATAAATTAAAGAGGGATGATTCATTAAGAAAATAAAAGACATTTATACTTCTAGGATCACAATATTGGTTAAATCCAGTACATCACGTTATACAATTCCCTCTGGCAATTTTGTATCAATTCACATCTTGTCGAAACCTGGCTGAGTCTTTTTCTTCATCTGAACGCAGAATTGTATTTATATATTTTTATGAATGCTTCTAGATGTTTTTAGCCAAACATTAATTAATAGGATATCATAAGTTTTTATTGTATTTTTTAGCTAACCGGTCGCAATATATTCTATATATATATATATTTTATGATTAATATATTCTATGGAAATATATCATTTTTTATATTGTGCATGTTTTCTTGTTTTATGTGGTTCTGATGATATAAAATTCCATTGATTGCTCAAATAAATGTATTTTATAATTCATTTAATATTGCCCTCTATCCATTATATTTCTGCATGTTTTAGGAATATATTTACTATATCAAATATACCCAAAGGAAAAATTTACACCTTATATATGTTATACACCTATATAGGGCACTTATTTATAATATTTTATATAACTCACCTTCTTTTTCCATAATTCAATAGGAACATAAACTACACACATATATATATATACATATTGTTGTTTTTTTTTTGTCCTGCAGCTTTTTAACGCTTCTCCTATATCTGCTTTTTTCATAAGTATAATGTAGGTGCCGGCGATGTCCGGAGCGGCAGAATAGGGGTTAATAAGTATAATGCAGGTGTCGACGATGTCAGGGGGCGGCAGATTATGGGTTAATAAGTGTAAGATTAGGGGTATTAACACTCGGGGGTTCATGTTAGGGTGTTAGGTCTAAACATAAAATGTGTTTCCCCATAGGAATCAATGGGGCTGCGTTACTGAGCTTTACGCTGCTTATTGGCAGGTGTTAGACTTTTTCTTAGCCAGCTCTCCCCATTGATGTCTATGGGGAAATTGTGCATGAGCACGTACAACCAGCTCACCGCTGACTTAAGCAGCGCTGGTATTGGAGTGCGGTACGGAGCACAATTTTGCTCTATGCTCACTTCTTGCCTTTTAACGGCGGGTTTGTAAAAACCTGTAATACCAGCGCTGTAGGAAAGTGAGCGGTGACAATAACGTGCAAGTTAGCAATGCACCCCTCTTACCACAAAACTTGTAATCTAGCCGAAAGGAATCAGTAAAGAAAAGCGTTTTTTAGATTACTTGATGTTTTTAAAGCAATCACAGGTAAAAAAAAAAAAGGTAAACTAAGTACCATAATAGCAGCTATTTCATACTTCTTTCAACTTTTAGAGTTGAAAGATGTGACAAGAAGATTTATAGTTAAGAAAGTGATTAGGGGTTGGTCAATAGGGGAAGAGAAAGGGAAGGATAAGAGAGAACCTATTACGGTTGAAAGGCTCAGGGCATTGATTAAGTCCCTAAGAAAGATTTGCAAGGATGCTTTGAATTAAACTTGTTTTCTGCAGTTTTCATTATTGCTTTCTCGGCAGCATTGTGCATAAGTGACTTGGTAGGCACAAGTAAAACTTCAGAGGGATATGGGTTAAAATCAGGAGATGTTAAGATGGCGGATGCATCGTTTTTAGTATTTATTCGCAAATTCAAAAAAGAGGGGAAGGGGGCTTGGATAGTGGTTAAAGGAACAGGAGATGAGATTTGTCCAGTGGCAAGCTTAAAGGGCCATAATACCCAAATGTTTAAACACTTGAAAGTGATGCAGCATAGCTGTAAAAAGCTGACTAGAAAATATCTCCTGAACATCTATGTAAAAAGGAAAGATATTTTACCTCAAAAGTTCCTCAGTAGCCACCTCCCATTGTAAAGGATTTCTAAGCAGCATTTTAGTGTGTCTGTCCTAGGACAGCTTAGGGGATGAGTCTCGTGAACTCTCATATTATTTCACCAATCAGGTAAAGGAAGCTTACTATGAAATCTCATGAGATCACAGTAAGAGTTCATGACCTCAGCACTGCTGATGCTGATTGGCTGCTGTTCATTTCTTCATTTTTTTTTATTTTTACCTGCAGCTGGGAGCAGGTGAAGTATAACTTTTTACACAGAACTTACTCTGCTGAGCTGAGGAGATTGTGAGGTAAAATATCTTCCTTTTTTACATAGAGATGCTCAGGTGATATTTTCCTGTCAGCTTTTTACAGTTATACTGCATCAGTTTCAAGTGATTTAGCATATGAGTATTATGTCCCTTTAAGTAGCTACATAAAAGCTGGCCCGGCGGAGGGAAATATGTTTTTTAGGCATAAAAATAGGTGTCCAGTAACAAAGTTCCAGTTTAGTAGGGTATTTCAGTTAGCGGTTGAAAAACTAGGTTGGGATCCCAGCTCATTGGCTCCCCATTCATTTAGGATAGGGGCAGCCACAAATGCAGCGTCATTGGGAGCGCCAGCTGATCAAATAAAAAAAGTTAGGCAGGTGGAGGTCAAATGTTGATAGAAAATATATTGGGGTCCTTGAAAAAAGCTAAAAATTATCATTTTTCATTAAACAGTTGTAGTGGTTGTTCAGTTTTCATTTGAAGTTAACGGTTGAATTGTTTGTGTTACAGAAAGATCTCTAAGAGTCTGGGTGTTAGGACACTCCTACATGCATTGGGCCACAATACAAGCTGCCAAGTTCAAGCAAGGAGTGAATTTAGGTTTGGAAACAGTTGTAGGGATGGGAGAATGTGTTTATATTCAAATTCGAATGTTAGAACAAATGTTATTGTAGAAATTCGATTTACATAATAGAATATTGATAAGATGAAAATTCTTAAAAATTTGATTTTCGAATGTTATTTACAGTTTTCGAATGTCATTTTCAAATTTGAATATTACATTTATATAACACAATTGTAGACTAGAAACACTATTTCGAATTTGAATGTCACATTCGAATCAAATATCACATTCGAATCGAATATCACATTCACATTTAAATATTACATTTATAAAACACAGTATTAGACTAGAAATACTATTTCAAATTTGAATGTCACATTCGAATCGAATATCACATTCGAATTCGAATATTACATTTAAAACACAGTATTAGACTAGAAATACTATTTCAAATTCGAATATTACATTTATTAAACACAGTTGTAGACTAGAAATACTATTTCAAATTTGAATGTCACATTTGAATTCGAATATTACATTTCAAAATTGAGTGAATACATAGCTAAACATTCTATTATTCGAACGAATATTTTCAAATTTTATTGAAAAATTCGAAAAAGAAAATTCGAAAATAGAATGTTATATAAACATTCGAAATTCGAATGAACGAATGTATCAAAATTTGTTTTAAATTTCGAATTTTTAGAAACATTTGCCCATCCCTAGACAGTTGATGGGAGTAGCGCAAGAGTCTAGAAGAAAGTGGGGAAAACCTGACGTACTGATAATCCATCTAGGAGTAAATGACATAGGGTCAATACCCTCAATTGAGTTACAAAGGCAGGTCAGGGAGACATTGAGATTGTTCAAGGTTAGCACTGCGGAATCTGTTGGCGCTCTACAAATAACCGATAATAATAATAAAAGGTAGCATGGCCAGATAAAAAGTTAATATGGTCTAGCATCATTGCAAGGCAGTATTAGAGGGATTGCATACCTCAGAAGGGTGGCTTTAAATGCAAAAAGAAAGTGAATCAGGCCGGAAGGAAAGGGATAGAAGAGATAGGAGGACAAGTACTGGAACACCCGTTAATAGGAGTTCAGAACCCCGAGTTATACAGAGCCGATGGGGTTCATTTGAGAAGCCAAGGCAATGACTTATTCTTGGAGGATATAAAAAGCGTCATGCAGTCTCACGTGAGTTAAGAAAAGGTCAAAGGGCTTGTTTAAGTTGGCAGTAAGTCGGCCTGTTACCTGTCAAATGACGCCCCTGAGTTGTGCGCGGTCACTCTTCTTGGTAACATGGGGCCACCCAGTTCTCTCTTTATGCCGTTGCATGGAATTGTGTTATCAATTTAAAATTTTAATTTGATTATGGATATGTTATTATCCTAAAGGTTATGAGGATCACTCAGTTAAATTAGATTAGAAATAAATAAAACGTGACCTTTTCTAAACGCCAAATCCTGTCTGTCATTATTTACTATATAGGTTGGAAAATGAGCTAAGGTGATGGGGGGTATTCAATTAATGGATTCATCTGGGAAGGTAGTTAAAGTGTAAATCCCTTAATAGTTAGACTTAAAAGTCAGCACCATCTTGAACCCCTCATGTCCAGTGATTCTTATTCACAAATAAAACTCAGTCCCTCAATTGCTCTTTAATATATATTAGCTGGAAATTTCTGATATTATCATTTAGTACTATAAGAGATGTCAGTCTATAAAGGTACTGTTATTCCAGAAGCCCCTCTTTAAAATAAAGCCCCTATATATTGCAACAGATAACCATTAGCTTGGAAAGAGCGAAGAAAGTAACCCTTTCAATGACTCAGAGAGAAGCACAACTGAGTATAATCTCTAAAGTTTATATCACCCCCAGGCTGGTATGTTAAATGCTGTCCCACTTGTTCTAATTAATGTGTGAAATGTAAACTGGCAGCTCCAGATTTCCTTCATTATTTTGTGTATTGTCCCAAAAGCAAACGGTTTTGGAGCAGACTCCAATTCTGGGACTCTTCTTTGAGTATACTCCATACTATTTTTCCCCTCATGGTGATTTTAGTTAGAACTTGCATTTTGTGACTGTAAGAAATACAAAGGCCCTGGCTATAACTCAATTTAAACACAGCCTCATGAAACAACTGTTTATTGATGTTAAACTAGATATGAAACACAGTCTTTCCCTTTCTTAAAGAAATGACAAAAATACATTGAAACACTCAGCTCTTCCCTTCAGAGACAACTGTTGCTGCCTTTTTTCGCAAACAGAGTTGATATTATCAGCCTCTGTGAGAGGTGAGTGGAATAATCTATATCAAAGGGGGAGCAATTCTGTACCCCCAGTTGAGGGAAATTAGATACTAGTGGAAAGACTGTATTGACATAAAACTTACCATACTTGGGAGCTGTGAATTGGGAGGGGGATGGAGAGGAGGAGATACTGTATATGTTTATATGTATATGTTCATATATGTATATATGTATTTTTTTTCTCTCCTTCCCCCACCTAATACTCAGGGGTTACACCTCTGTAAGGGTCTTCGTAGTAATTTAATACCAGCGTGCCTCTTTGATAGGTCATACCAATATATATATATATACTGTGTGTATATATATATATATATATATATATATATATATATATGTTGTATGTTTGATTTTATGTTATTTAAATACTCTTTAAAAACTGTGAGATTTAAAAAAACTTTTACAGTTTTATCTGCATATCACATTCTTTTTTCTAATAATGAATATTTCAGTGATCTGTGTATCTCAAGCTAATGTTTTATATACTGTTTTTAAGTGAAATGTCCTTGTACTATTACTGACATGTCTTACAATAAAGATAATTAATATATATACACAGTATAAATTAAAATGTTTACAAGGTTGCAAAGAGTGGTTTCTGTTTGTTTTTCTAAAGGTTATAGTCAAAACAAGAAGAGGTTATCCTTATATAAATTAGGGTCCTTGAGTTTAGTTCTACTCAAATAAAAGCACATGTATTTAAGCCAGGTGATCACTTTTACCACAGTATTTAGTCATTAAAACTTATACAGAGGCTTTATTTTAAAGATGGCCTCGTGGGCTTTATAAAAAGGGGTCATGGGGGTAATAAGTGTAAATGTATGGGTTTTTTTCCCCCCTAATAAAAAACGTTGACCTGCCACTGCCTGCATTGATATGTGAGTGTGACATGATGCTTTACTAGTGTCTCTGACTACTGGGGTTAGTGTTTTGTTTTACCCATTGGTGTTTATGTGTATGTGACTGTGTTTGTATTTATGCATGTGTGTGTGTATGTGACTGTGGGTGTATTTATGCATGTATGTGTGTGTATGTGACTGTGGGTGTATTTATGCATGTGTGTGTGTATGTGACTGTGTGTGTATTTATGCATGTGTGTGTGTATGTGACTGTGTTTGTATTTATGCATGTGTGTGTGTATGAATGTTTGTATGTGACTTTTTATTTATTTATGCATGTGTGTGTGTATGTGACTGTGTTTGTATTTATGCATGTGTGTGTGTATGTGACTGTGTTTGTATTTATGCATGTGTGTGTGTGTATGTATGTTTGTATCTGACTTTGTATTTATGCATGTATGTGTGTGTGTATGTGACTGTGTTTGTATTTATGCATGTGTGTGTGTATGTGACTGTGTTTGTATTTATGCATGTGTGTGTGTATGTGACTGTGTTTGTATTTATGCATGTGTGTGTATGTTTGTGGAACCAGCAAATTACAGACCTTTTTTACTACAGCATGGGGGGGGGGGGGGGGCATGGGGTAAACAGTGTCACTATACAGTACCACTATATACAGTTACGGTTGCCACCTCAGCCATGTTTTCCTGGACACTTATGAGTTACACATGCTGCAGGGTGTGCAGGGAGGAACATGCATTGTGTTTCTGGACAGCACTATTCATATTCCTCCCTGCACACCCTGCAGCATGTGTAACTTATAAGTGTTCTGTATTTTAAGGGACGGGTGGCAACCCTAATATACAGTACGGGGGGGGGGGGCTGGACCATGTCACTGACTACTGTGGTCACTTTATAAAGTACTTGGGCGGGTAGGGTCAGGCCAGCAATCCCACTGGCAGATTACAGACTGTGTCACTAACTCACTATATACAGTACTGGTGGGTTAAACAGTGTCACTATATACAGTAATAGGGGGTCAGACCATCTCACAGACTGTGGGCACAGGGTAACTCCTTTTGCAGATGTAATCTGATTCACATTTTTTTTCTGTGTTAAATGTAAGAAAAAAAAAATAT
Organism: Bombina bombina; assembly: GCF_027579735.1. Lineage (NCBI taxonomy): Eukaryota > Metazoa > Chordata > Amphibia > Anura > Bombinatoridae > Bombina > Bombina bombina. The sequence goes on along the minus strand of NC_069499.1, from coordinate 1,358,092,843 downwards.
GTATCAAATTCACCTTTTTGGAAGGGGGGTGGGTGGGGGACCCTTCTTAGATTCTTGCACCTGGGCCCTGTGGTTTCTAGTTACGCCTCTGCACACACCTTATGAAAGAGCAGGCAATTGCCTTTATAGGGACAGTGTACTAAAATTGTTGTAACCTTAAAGGGACATTTTAACTATAGGCTAAATCACTTGAATGTGATGCCACAATATCTCAGTCTACATACAATACTTAGAAATAAAAAAATTAAAATTAACATTTTAGAACATTATCTTTCCTACACCCCACTGGGAGTGTTTCAATAACTTGTCTATAGCCAATACTATAGCCAATACTTAAGCATTGAAATATTCTGTATAGGGGGATACAACAGGTAAAATCAATATCAAAGTCGTGCTCAGTGTTTAAGTTGATATGGTGAATGGGTCTTGTGGCCAGCGCTCTACGTTAACATCACAAAAGACCGGACTACATTGCGCATGTGTCAACATAAAGAAAAGTGCTTGTGTGATCAGGAGCTAGCCTTCTTAACCTGGATTATGTAAATAGATATTAATACAAGAGCAGTAATTGGCTCTTTTAAAATTATGCAGAACCCACATTTGGAGAAGGCAGCCTTAATATCATCACTGCAAGATTTAGAAGATGTTAAAGTAAGGTGTGTTACGATAATATAATAGTTTATAACCCACTATTCATATACATCTCCATTCTTCTCTGCTATTTATATATGCTATTAAAATAGTGTGTAAAAGTGAAAAGTTTACTGTTCCTTTAATAGACTACAGCGGGTAACATGGATCATTAGGAACACAGTAAAGGAAAGAAAATATTTTGAGTACACTGTCCCTTTAAAACAGTGGGTTTTGGGGGTCAAGCAAGCTGAGATCAAGAGGTTAGAATACTTAACCTTCCATCCAGCTTAATAAGCTCTTTACGGCAGCTCAGCACTTATGGGTCTCTGGGGGATGGAGACGACGGGTCTCTTGGCCACCTCATATGTGGGTAGGATTGCCAGGTGTCCATTATTCAACTGGACAGCCAAGTATTTTAGTAGACTGTCCAGTAAAAATATTCACAAAAATACTGGACACTTAGCCTTCTATGCCTCATCACATTACAAATATGGGGCATAAAAGAGTGAGGGGGCAGTTAAGGCAGTCAAGTCATTAACTGTCAACCAATGAGGTACAATTAGTTATTTGTTTGTTGCTGGCAGCCAAGGGGTAAAATGGCTGCCCAGCTGTGAAAAATATGCACATTAGTGTCAAGAGTTGGGTCTAGAGAAGACCTTTTGAATGGGCATTGTTTGATCCTAGCTCCCATCATGCCCAGTAACTGGCAGATTTTCCAGTATTTTTGTGGAGGTCAGCTGACAACACTATATGGTTGAGTAAGTGTGTGTGGGGAAAGGGCTCCAGGCCTTTTAAGTGGAAAAAAGTCCTGTCCAGCTTCCCATGTGAAAAGGCAGATCACAATTAGAACAATACAATCAAGTGCATGTGAACTTAAAAGGACAGGAAAGTAAAACTTAAATGAACAGTAATTCTAAACTATGTGCTTTTTGTGCAGAGTTATGTAATATAAGGATAGCATTTTGTGTGAAAAAGATTTCCGAAATGCCTAATTTGAAGTCTAAAACTATACTTGCCTTGTAAGCAAAGCCATTCTCTTCTGCATGGTAGTTTTTTTTAGCAAGTGCATTTAAATAAGTCACATAAGTAGGAAAAAATGACCATGGCAATGCAGACAGTCGCTGCCATTACAGTTCTAAGCGTTAAATATACTAACAGTGTGACATCATTGTTTCACTTCTCTCGTATGCGCTCCTCAAAGTGTTCTTCCTTGGTGTGCAGCTTGGAGTCTGCTTGGTGAGAAGATGATATTGCCTTCTCATTAGTTTTATAGTTGATATTGTACTGCTTATTTGTATTCATACATTTATTATTTATATCCTATGTTGAAACACCTGTATATATTTAGTTTGAAAAGACTGCACACGCCTGTTGTAGCAGAAGAACGAAAATGTGCCAACTCCCAATATCAGGCTCTAGGAAATGAGGTGAGAATGTCACATAGTGCATAGGAGGCAGTACCGCCATTATTTACCATTATACCACAGACTTATGTGCTTGGTGCTTACAGAATGACCTGTAGCAGTCCAGTGTCTGCTTCACTAAGTCAAGTATTAATTTTCATCAGCATTTCTAGTTTGACCTTAGCAAGCTTGAAGACCATTGTGCATAATATAGACCAGAAAATGATCTGCCTTGTCAATACTAGTGAGCTGCTAGCCTGACTTCTAATCTCAGTATGACAGCAATTCTCAACCAGGGAACAGAATCACCCTAGGGTTGTCACAGCCCCTCAGCTGGAGGTGCCACACAGAATAACTGCTGAAAATGAAACCAAGACAAATTGCTCATGACATTTTTACTTGAGCAAAAATGTTTCTTGTATCACTTTGTACTGAAGGTGCAGTGCTCCCTATTTGTATTTCTTAATTAATTTTATTTTGTATTGTTATTTTATTGTATTAAGGGAAAACTTGGGGTATCAGCTCCAGTCCACAGGTGCTCAGAGAGCAGGCGTAACCTCCAGTCCACAGGTGCTCAGAGAGCAGGCATAGTCTCATGTCCACAGGTGCACTGAGAGCAGGAATAGCCTCATGTCCACAGGTGCACTGAGAGCAGGAATAGCCTCATGTTAACAGGTGCACTGAGAACAGGAATAGCCTCATGTCCACAGGTGCACTGAGAGCAGGAATAGCCTCATGTTAACAGGTGCACTGAGAGCAGGCATAGCCTCATGTTAACAGGTGCACTGAGAGCAGGCATAGCCTCATGTCCACAGGTGCACTGAGAGCAGGAATAGCCTCATGTCCATAGGTGCACTGAGAGCAGGCATAGCCTCATGTCCACAGGTGCACTGAGAGCAGGCATAGCCTCATGTCCACAGGTGCACTGAGAGCAGGCATAGCCTCATGTCCACAGGTGCACTGAGAGCAGGCATAGCCTCATGTCCACAGGTGCACTGAGAAGAGGCATAGCCTCATGTCCATAGGTGCACTGAGAGCAGGCATAGCCTCCTGTCCACAGGTGCACTGAGAGCAGGAATAGCCTCATGTCCACAGGTGCACTGAGAGCAGGCAAAGCCTCATGTCTCAGGTCTACTTGTACACTGAGGGCAGGTGTAGCCTCAGGTCTACATATGCACTGAGGGCAGGTGTAGCTTCTGGTCCACATGTGCAATAAGAGCAAGTGTAGCCCTGGTCTGCAGGTGCACTGAGAGCATGCGTAGCCTCCAGACTATAGCTGCAATGAGAGCAGGCATAACCTCAAGTTCACAAGTGCAATGAGAGCAGACATAACCTCAAGTTCACAGGTGCAATTAGAGCAGGCATAACCTCAAGTTCACAGGTGCAATGAGAGCAGACATAACCTCAAGTTTGCAAGTGCACTGAGACCAAGCGTAGCTTAAGTTTGCAGGTGCAATGAGAGCAGGTGCAGCCTCAAGTTCACAGGTGCAATGAGAGCAGGTGTAGCCTCAAGTTCACAGGTGCAATGAGAGCAGGCATAGCCTCAAGTTTGATGGGTGGAAAGAGAGCAGGCATAGGGGCCTATTTATCAAAGCGTCAACTATGTTGCATTCGCCGGCGTCAATATGCTCGCCAGACATCGCTGCCGCGGACCTGAATATGTTCTCCTTATTTATCAAAAAAGCTGTCATGCGTGTCAAGTACGGTGCAAAGAGCATCGGACTGGTGTTAATTAACAGTCATCGATGTCGCGGTTATTTGGGTTTTTCACAACTTTATTTATACCATTTCATTACTGTCCATGAACAAGAACATTTCTCTAAAGCTAATCTTTTATTTTTCAACTGTTAATGTCCAAGAAATAGATTGATTTATACCTCAACAAGCAATAGCTCATAGAAAGTTATTTTTAATGTTGATTTGTTATATGATTCTTTCACAGAAATAAATGTGTATTTGTATTTCTAGGAGTCCTATTTTTTATTTAATATTATTAATGCTAGAATTTGTACATATATCCTTGCACATACTTGTGTCAGAAATCTTTTCCAAACATATTTACATGTCCCTAAGTTCTTTTTTTTGTTCTAAACAATGTTGTCTGTCATATCTCTGTGTTTATTTATACCACTATATGTATATATTGTAAATGTATTATTTCAAATGTGCTTGTTCTCTTGGTATCCCTTGTTGGAAAAGAATACAAACATATCCTACACTAGTGGGAGCTAGCTGCTAATTGGTGCCTGCACACATTTGTCTATTGTGATTGGCTAAATAGATTTTTTTCAGCTAGCTGCCAGTAGTGCAATGCTGTTCCTTGAGCAAAGGATAACAAGAGAGTGAAGCAAATTTGATAATAGGTGTAAATTGGAAAGTTGTTGAAAATTGTATGTTCTATCCAAATATTAAATATTTTGGGGTTTCCTGTCCCTTTAAGAGCTGGGCCAGGTTTCTCTCTGCACCTGTCTAACCCCTCCTGATTGCAATCTATTTTTAAAATCCACCCCTACACAGGTGTTATAAAATGGGCTGGCATATAAGATGACATTTCTTACTGAAAAAGAAATTCAAGAGAAGAAAGAAATACACTGAACATTGAATGCCAGTAAAGAGGTAATTTCAATTTCTGCTGTATCTGATTCATGACAGTTTAATGTTAGGTGGGCTATACCTTTGAGCTATTCCTTAAGATTATATTGAATCAAACATCAATTCAAATTAAAAAATCCTTGACTAAAATATTACACTGTGCCCTAATGTCAGTATCAATGTTTATCTTTATTATTAATTTCACATATGCATACTTTCAAAGTATAATACACAATGTAACAAATGGCACGTTCTGATGAGTGATCAATGACACAAGTATCAAGCAATTTGATTAGTTAGTGATAGTTTATAATGTGTATTTGAATAAGATTGGCAGATGTCATAAATCATGTGATTATGCATATTCCAATCAAAAGTGGAGGAAAAATTCACTAGTGTGTGGGTTATTTATGAGTTTGCGTCATAATTGGTGCGAAAAGTGTTGAGTCAAATATGCCGCGAAGTGGAGAGTGGGACTTGTATTACATGGCTTAAACATGGTGCACATAGATTTTTCAGAAAAAATAAAAAGGAAGTTATCTATATTATGTTATATATTTATTTCATTTTTATCTCTATATCTATTAGTGCAACAAGTTTGTGGCAAAACTTTGCACCAAATATGTAGAAATAATATTGTCCCCTTGCTTTGTAATGAGAGACAAAGTTGTAGCATAATCCATAAGTAGTAATGTATTTTTAATTTGTATCCCTATATCTACTAGTGCACCAAATGTGGAGAAATAATATTGTTTCATTTAGAAAGGGTATACAATTTTAATAAAGTTTCTAATTCACTTTTATTATGTAATATACTTCATTCTCTTGCAGCATAGAACATAAGCTTTCTGTGTTTTCCGACTCCTATTGAGTTCTATGGCATCCACGACCTCAAGGGTGGCGGATTGAAAACTAGGTACGCCGGGTCGGAAAAGACACGAGCGTAACTGTAGAATTTTTGATAACTTTGTGAGAGCTTCAAATAGTATCGATTAGGCGGGTGAATGAACACGATTCCGCTCAAATTCCACTGTTTTCAACTTGCATTGATCTGTGTCAGATTGAAATTGCGGTATCGTATTTTACGTCACAAATTTCAACATTTGCAGATCTTGGCGCTTTGATAACTGCGGCGGATCAATCTCATGACAACTACGATGCGGAATTCCAGTGTATTTTCAGTTGACGCTTTGATAAATAGGCCCCAGAGCCTCAAGTTAGCAGGTGCACTGAGAGCAGGCCTAGCCTCAAGTTTGCAGGTGCAATGAGAGTAGGTGAAGCCTCAAGTTCGCATGTGCAATGACAGCAGACGTAGCCTCAAGTTTGCAGGTGCAATGAGAGCAGGCATAGCCTTCAGTCCGCACCCATATCATAAATCTTCTAGAGTAACTTGAGCTGGCTTAGTGTTTATTAAGTGCAAGAGAAGCAGGAAGTCAGCTCTGCCCATGCTCAGAAGAGGCATAATGCAACTAATGTTTAAAACATGTCAGCTCTCTCATCTCCCTTAGGAAGCAGCTACAGTTTTAATTTCTATAGGCTCATTTTGCAAGAAAATAAGTAGGTTGTTTACTTCTTTTCGTTTTAACCCAATCTGTTAATTTTTATGTTTTTTTATTATTATTTAACACATTTGTTTTTACTAAAGGATCACTGTTTCATATCCCTTTAACCCCCTACAAAGGGGTTTAAGACATAGTTAAAGACTTATCCAGTGCACTACTGGCACCTAGCTGAGCCAATGACAAAAGGCGTATGTGTGTATTCACCAATCACATGCTAGCTCCCAATATTGCATTGCTGCTCTTGATCTAAAAACGATTTTCCACAAAGCATACTAAGACAGCAAAATAATTTTGATACTAGCAGTAAATTGAAAGGTCTCTGAAAATTGCATGATCTGTTGGAACCATAAAATATAATTCTAACTGTTAAGTTAGAGCAGCATATTGGAAAGGACATAATGCACTGATTCATTATCACTGCAGACTTCCTTTTTTGTTTGATTGCAGTTCCTTAACTAGCTCATATTATGGGTTATATTTACCAATGTGATACGAAGTAGCGTATTATGTCTGCTGCACATCGCAGCACATCAATAAATGCAGACAGCATACGCTGTCGGCATTTATCATTGCACCGCTAGCAGGGGATGTCAATCAACTTGATCGTATTCAATCGGGTTGATTTCTGTCCGCCGCCTCAGAGCAGCCGGACAAGCTATGGAGCAGCGGTCTTTAGACCGCTGCTTCATAACTTCTTAATAACTTCTGTTTCCGGTGAGCCTTCATTCAGAGCTTGATAAATATGCCCCTATATGTGCAGTTAACCTGTCCGTAGCATTTTAAATTTCTATGTGGACAAAGTCAAAACTGAAATTTGCATGAGTAAATTTCTTTTTTGATTAGAAGCATTTTGCAATATACAATACTTATATAGCAGAAGGATTCTAGTAATAATGATCACTGTGGGATACACACGTATGGCACATGCATGTAAGCACCATCTTTCAGCAAGGACAAACCACTCCTAACTCTGAACAGGTACTGTAGTTGAATGTGAGTGCATGGGCACGAGTAGCATATGTAGATATATTGCTGAAATAGTGATACCTCTTGCTAGAATTTTTTTTCTATTAGTATAATGTAAAACTGGAATGCATTCATGCACATTTCAGTTTTGACCATTATTTAATAAAAGTGTGATTCCCCTCACTATTTTTAACATTTTAATGAAACTAGGAAACAACCGCATTAGTAAAAATGGGAATGGAATATGTATTAGCAAAATGCATCTATACTTAAAGGGATAGTAAAGTCAAAATGAAGTTTAAATGGATTGGATAAATCATGAAATTTTAAAAAACTTTAATTTTAATTAGTTCTCTTGGTATTGTTTATTAAAGAGTAATTCTAAGGGAGCTCAGGAGCGGGCACATGTCTCTAGCATAATCTGGTAGCAGTGTTAGCAACATTAATTATAGCAATGTTATACATAGTAGCAAACACAGCTGCCATAGACTGCTAAAGACATGTGCACACTCCTGAGCTTTTATCAGCCAACCTTGCTTTACTCTTCCTTCTGGGACATAAACACCAGGTCGTTACCCCCTGCATGAATCACCAGGATGGCTGGAGGCCTAAAGTCAACCAACTGATCCCATTTAAGACCTCTCACTCCAAACCATCAGATTGAAACTTGATGATTATTATTATTATTATTATTATCGGTTATTTGTAGAGCGCCAACAGATTCTGCAGCGCTATCAGGCAAACTCAGCTGGACCCGGGCATCTTACACTGATGCTGCCTTTCTCACCCAATAAATGTAGGAGTGTTCCACTATCCAGCAAGGAATGGGGCCTGTTAGGAGACATATAACACAAATAAACTTTCAATCCTGGCCTAACATGTCGCTTGTAGCATCCAGACTTCCACCTCCTCTCTCAGCCCCAACTCATGCACCTCTGTTGCTGACCCAATGCGAAAGGAATGGCAACCAAACTCTTGGGAGTACACACCAACCACACCCAACACATGTCTCAACACAGCCCCAATCTGTTACTTAGATAAAACCGCTCCATCCCCATGCATCAGTAATGGATCCCCACACACTGGGCATCGCTCCAAGAACTTAGACACAACTACCATCAGACAACAAACCCCACCTATAGCAAACAAGCAAATACAATGTCCTCTCCCTTCCTGGTCAGTCTCGACCATTCAGCACAACTTCACTCACCTGAACACCCCCAACATCTCTTTTGTTCACCCCAACCAATTCGGTCACCCTAAAGGATCCAAAAAATGTCAGAACTTAGGCAGCTTTAAACAAAATTTCAAATTCAGATACATAGACTCGGTGTAATCCACCAACCACCCTTTGCAGCAAAGAGAAAACCAAAGGCCTTCTCTTATCTTAAGTATGCCGTCTCCTACATATTCCCCTGATCATTAATCTGACCACAAATTCCTTAGTCAGGCCACCCCAGCCTAACATTTTGAAGAGAAAGGCTAACGCCTCCACCTGCCGCCTAACCATAAACCGTGATAAACCCACCATGCCCCACTCCTCAATCCATTCCACCAAGCATTTTAGCCTCCCTCTTTTTGACTTAACCCTTTCCCAAGCCCCCCATCCTTTCCAACCAGCACACCCATACAGGAACTGTATGCTCTCTTTGCATGTAACTGTAAGCTCTCTTTGCTAACCTCAACCATCTAAGAAGCACAGCTGTCATAACTCCTCCAGGCATGCCACCTCCTTCATGTCCACCTCCGGAGCCACCTCCCAAAATCTCCCCCACTGTAAATGTGAAAGAGAGTCAGCAATTACATTCAACTTCCCAGGCACATGAATCACCCTGAAAAAGACATTCCCCTCAGACACTCCAACACAAAAACCTGTAGAAGCCAGATCACAAGAACCGAATTCGCAGTCAACCTGTTAATAGTGAAAACTACCTCTAAATTATCAGAATGAAAAATCACCTTACGATTACCCAACACCCTTTTCCATACAATGAATGCTACTACCCAAGTTAACAATTTCAGGAACACCAAGTTCCAGGTTAGTTCCTCCTCTACCCAACTTCTAGGCCAGGTGTCTGTACACCACCTGCTGTCCAGATATTCCCCAAATCCATGCGACCCAGATAATCTGTATACAGGTGGAGCTCCTCATCTGACACTGCTGCTTCTTGAATAAAAGATCACCAATTGTATTCTTCCAAGAACTTCATTCACATGTGCAAGTCCTCTTTCAAATCCATGGATAGCCAAATCCTGTGATGCGGTGCCTTCAGTCCCACAGTCGCCAAGTATAATCTTCTACCAAAAATGATACCTACTGGGATCACCCGGGAAACAAAATTCAACTTTCCCAGCATCGATTGCAACTCTCTCAACATCAACTTACCCCTACCTAATGCACCAGAAATAGCCAATTTTAAATCCTCCAACTTTTCCTGTGGCAGACAGCACTCCTTCCTCTCTTTATACGGTCACCAGAGCATAGGTCTTCTCTGCTGCCACCGGAATCCCAAACTGTTCTGCCACCTCCAGGAAGATGTCCATCAACTGCTCTCAATCCCCAGAACCAGCCACCCCAACAAAGAAAAAATCATCCAAATAATGGACAACAGAAGATTTCTCGGCTCTAACTCGAACCACCCATTCCACAAACAAACAGATGGAGTTTCCCATGGGTAAACATAAGTCAACATAAAATTCCCCCTGAAAATGGTAACCCAACAAATGATGACGTATAGGGTGCACAGGTAAAAGTAAAAAAGACTACCTTTACATCCACCTTTGCCAACACGGAACCCCTACCCACCCATCTTACCAAGTCCAACACCCGGTTAAAGGATGCATACCTTACTGCTGTCAATGCCAGGTCAATACCATCAATTATGGACCCCTCTTTTGGGTAGGACAGAAAAGAATTATCCTGAATGGACTCATCACCTGTTGGGTACCACCCACAGCAGAGAAATTTGCAAGTTGGGTGAGGGAGGGTACTGAAATGGTCCAGCCATTCTCGCAAATGCCACTTCTTTCTCCAGCTTAGCTTTTACAACCTGGGGAAACTCCACTGCTGACTTCAAGTTACCCGAAATCCCCGAATCCCCTGATTCTGTAAAAGGAAAACGGAAGCCTGAGCTGAAACCTGAGAGAAACAGTTCCGCATCCTCCGCCTTCCCCCGCATCCTAGCGTACAGTTTTAGCCATGCACCCGCAGCAGCAGTCTCCCCTACCTTTCCACTTCCTTTGTTCCGCTTGAAACCTCTGGCCCCTGAATGTGCTCCCCCATACCCTGAACACTCATGTTTATACTTACATGATGTGCCAAATCTACATGCTCCCTCATTAAACTGGAAGCACAATCCCTTCTGTATTGCCACCATTGTTGACCCAACTGCCGCACTTGCACTACTTTCCGATCCGGGGTCACGAAAGGACTGCCCCCCGCAACAGAGTAATCAGTTTCAACCACACTCCCATCTCACGGTCATCCCATCTCATCTCAGGCCATACCACCATCCTCTGCCGAAACTGCTCCTCATATTGCCACCATGCTAAACCCCCATAGGTCTAATATGCTCCAGCAATTTAATCTAAGTAGCAGAAAACAGCTGAGCACTACTCCGGATACTTCTCACCAATCATGCTAGTTAGTATACATAAAGCCTTGGACCAGTTAGCAAACATTTTCAGCAGCTTGCTCTATCTTTTCTTCCACTCTTCCTCCTCCTTCTTCCCCTGCTTCACTTTTGGATCCTTTTTCATCTTAATGAAATGATCCAGCAACAGTAAGGAAAACAACTCCACAAACTCCTTTTTCCAAATTTTTTCTTTCACATCCTTGCTAAGGTGTATACCCAACGGGCCCACTGAACACAGACACAGCCTCCTCATTGCCTGATCCACCAATTTCAAAATATCCCCAGTTGTGGCTGAAGCCATGGGCCACTTCTCACCCACCACAGAAGGCACAGCTGACTCTTCCCCACCTCTGCTTCCCACCATCTCAGCCCATCCAAAACTAAGTGGCACCCCCGCCCTAGCAGCTCCTGTATTCTCACCCTTTTGGCAGACACCCCTTGTGCCTGACCTTTCAATTAAGCAACCAGCTCCTTCAAGTCTTTTGAAACCAATCCATACACACCCCTCACATCAGACCCCACATCCTTCCCATCTACCTGGGGACTTGGAGTTGTCTCACCTGCAAGCCTCCGGTTCCACATGAGCCTCCATGCCACGTGCCACTGGTCCTGGATCTATAACCCTCTCAACATTTCTTCCTGACACCATCCCAGGTGCCGTTCCAACCTCCAGACACCGGGAGCATGTTATCTCTCACTCCTATGCCTGCTCGCTGATGACCTATCCAGCCTGCCCCAAGGAGGAGATGTATGTGCCTCTAGCTCCCTGCAGCATCTATGTGGCGTCTGGGATCTGTACCTCTGCCGTACAACCTGAGAAAGATTCCTGCCATCCTTCACGTTCCTTTGAAGAGCAGAAGAAAGCCTCTGGGAAGGGGAAGAAGTGGTGACCTGCTGCTCCCCAGCTGAGCCCCCATCCCTCCTGCTACCTACCCTATCTATCCTGCCCCTACTACTCCCACCAAGTTCCCTTCCTCTCCCCATCCCTGGCACAAGAGAATGTAGTAGCTGAGTTAAGGCAGCCAGGTCCCTTAGGCTCCATAACTGACTGAGCCTCCATGCAGTGTGTCTCTATCCAGGTCCTGAAAAGTCGATTGAGCAAAAGGCAAACCCCCTTGTGCTTCAGGGGTGCCATCCAACTCTTCCAGCTCTGTTAAAGAACAACAAACATCATCAGTCCCCTGTGCCTGTGGAGTCCCTTTCCACCCACCCACCCCTCCTTCTATCAACTGCTACACCTGTCTTCCTGGGCCCAATTCCCATTTTTCCACTTTGTCCCCTGTCCTCTGCTTACCTGCTCTGACCACCCCCCTGGCCTTCCCAGGTCCCCTTACCCTATTCCTAACACACCTAAACACTTCACTAACCAACTCACACTATCCCCTCTCACCCTACCAACTTCCCTAACATCACCTTCAAACCCCTCCCTTTTCTGCCTCCTTAGTTCCTCACCAAGTCCTAGTTCCCCCTTTCCAAGCTCCCCCAGGAGGCAGCACAGAGAAGTGGAGCGCAGGAGGAGGCTGCTTGTGAAGTCACAGGGAGGAGCGGTGAGCGGGATGTGGTGGAAGAGCTGAGATACTGTATTTATAAGTTTATAAACTAGATCATTTATATCTGGCATACAGAGTACACTTAAAGTATGATGTCAGCCCTGCTGTGATTTTATTACTAGACTATCCTTAGTTGGAGAACATACCTGGGTAGTTTAAGGAAAAGCAATGCATTACTAAGAGCTAGCTGCTGATTGGTGGCTGCACATATATGTCTCTTTCATTGGTTCACCAGATGTGTTCAGCTAGCTTCAATAGTGCATTGCTACTCCTTCAACAATGAATACCAAGAGAATGAAGCAAAATTGATAATAGAAGTAAATTTGAAAGTAGTTAAAAAAATCACATGCTCTGTCTAAATAAAAGAAAACTTTTGGGTTTCATGTCCCTTTAACTTTCTTTTCTCAACATAGGGCGCCATGTACTAAGGCGTCAATTTTTTCGCACAGACCGTATCGAAATAACCCGCCGGCATTCGCACCATGCGGATGGCACTTCGTTACATGAATGTACTAAAAACCAAGCCGTAAAATTTCGCGTCTATTGTGTGTCGAAGACAATCGGATTATTGATAACTTTGAAGCTTCGTTCGGCGCGAAAGAGCAAAGTTAAGAAGCAGTCTGCGACCTGATTGATTTAGTTCTTTACCCACGTGACGATCTAGGTGTCATAATCGCCAGACAAGCGGCAACGTCTGGCTGCTGACATGTATAAGAATGTGCATTTTCCCAGAAATCTTAGAATATTGTTTATTTACTTTTCGGTATTCACTTTGACAAGATGGCTTGCTCCGGAGATTCTGCTACTTCTAAGAAGACTCGCAACCCTAACTTCTCGCATCAACAGAATGTTGTACTTGTTGATCTAGTACTCGAATATTAACTTTGGTTAGGTGCCTCGAAAAAGCAGACTGGCTGATGCCAATTATAACGCTAGACACAGCTTGGAATGAACCGGTGGCAAAAAAGTGTAAGGCTGCCAACAGTTTTAATAGTCCGGGTATGGCTTGTGAACGCGCTGTCATTGGTTCAAGGTATTCTACTATTTCATTGTAAAGTTGCATAATAGCTTCTCTATCCAAACGGAATCTCTGGATAATCTCTCGATCAGAAATGCTTTCCAAACCCATACGTGGAAGGAAAACTCTAGGGACTCTAATTCTTCTACCTCTCCTTCTCTGCAAGTTGTTAACTGGTGCCTGTATAGCCCTTCTTCCTCGTAATTGAATTAATCGGAAAAGAAACATGTGTAAAACTGTCTCCATCTTCATTCACTGATCCAAAAACCAAGAATGCTACAATAGTAGTCTAGTCCTTTCACTTAAGTACTTCTACCTGGCGTCAGGTTGATAACCCCTATAGTTTTCTATTGTATTCGCTACCTAAATGGTCGCGAAGGAAATCACGCGAAGTTACAGTGAAAGTTGGAGCGGGCGGATTAGTTGTAACATTCATAATTTCCGATTACAGCGAATTTACGTGCGATCGAACATGTAGTAAGTGGAAAAAGGCTTCGGAACGATGAGTTGAGTAAAATTACGATCGCTGATGAAAAATAGTGGTTTTTCGAGCAGATCGCAGATTGATACATACGAGAAGCAGATCGTGAGCGAATTTTGACGCGGAAATACAGACGGACGGTCACTTCGAAGCTTAGTACATGGCGCCCATAGCAGGAAAGTTCTAAAGTAGCCAGGTTGAATTTTAACCAATCATAAAACAGCACTGTGTATATAAGACACTAACACAGGAAACACCTCCTTTTTCTAATTGCTGCTCAGATAATTATTTGTTAACCGTCTTTAGACATTATTTGTCTTTTGTTTCTTTAGATTCTACTGATCCTCTTGTGTCTTTTCCTCTGAGTCATTGGAGAGCTCTACACTCTTATCTGTTTTTATCTTTTTTGAAAGTTTTTTGCTTTTGCATTATATCTCTCTCTCCATTCTGTTTCTCTGAATTTTTGTTTCCTTTTATTGTTTCATTGGTAAGTTTGAGTGGGGACACTTACCTTGCTCGCTCTGGGATTTGCCATATAGCCAGTGGATTCCAGCACCTCTGCCATTATTAATACCAGCTCATAAGAGATCAGACTCCTGGTACAGAATTTAAAAAACAAACAAACACAAAAAAAAACATTGTACCCAATATCTAAAGCTTAGAAATGATGATGTCTTATTTCCCACATGGCTTTGTAACTACCTTTTCAACAGAGCTAAACTGAGAGCTTCTAAGTAAGTTTTTAAACAGTTTTATACTGGATTTTTATATCAGTATTTGTGCATCTTATTCTTTATAGTAGTGTCTATTACATGCAGTTATACAGGGAGTGCAGAATTATTAGGCAAATGAGTATTTTGACCACATCATCCTCTTTATGCATGTTGTCTTACTCCAAGCTGTATAGGCTCGAAAGCCTACTACCAATTAAGCATATTAGGTGATGTGCATCTCTGTAATGAGAAGGGGTGTGGTCTAATGACATCAACACCCTATATCAGGTGTGCATAATTATTAGGCAACTTCCTTTCCTTTGGCAAAATGGGTCAAAAGAAGGACTTGACAGGCTCAGAAAAGTCAAAAATAGTGAGATATCTTGCAGAGGGATGCAGCACTCTTAAAATTGCAAAGCTTCTGAAGCGTGATCATCGAACAATCAAGCGTTTCATTCAAAATAGTCAACAGGGTCGCAAGAAGCGTGTGGAAAAACCAAGGCGCAAAATAACTGCCCATGAACTGAGAAAAGTCAAGCGTGCAGCTGCCAAGATGCCACTTGCCACCAGTTTGGCCATATTTCAGAGCTGCAACATCACTGGAGTGCCCAAAAGCACAAGGTGTGCAATACTCAGAGACATGGCCAAGGTAAGAAAGGCTGAAAGACGACCATCACTGAACAAGGCACACAAGCTGAAACGTCAAGACTGGGCCAAGAAATATCTCAAGACTGATTTTTCTAAGGTTTTATGGACTGATGAAATGAGAGTGAGTCTTGATGGGCCAGATGGATGGGCCCGTGGCTGGATTAGTAAAGGGCAGAGAGCTCCAGTCCGACTCAGACGCCAGCAAGGTGGAGGTGGAGTACTGGTTTGGGCTGGTATCATCAAAGATGAGCTTGTGGGGCCTTTTCGGGTTGAGGATGGAGTCAAGCTCAACTCCCAGTCCTACTGCCAGTTTCTGGAAGACACCTTCTTCAAGCAGTGGTACAGGAAGAAGTCTGCATCCTTCAAGAAAAACATGATTTTCATGCAGGACAATGCTCCATCACACGTGTCCAAGTACTCCACAGCGTGGCTGGCAAGAAAGGGTATAAAAGAAGAAAATATAATGACATGGCCTCCTTGTTCACCTGATCTGAACCCCATTGAGAACCTGTGGTCCATCATCAAATGTGAGATTTACAAGGAGGGAAAACAGTACACCTCTCTGAACAGTGTCTGGGAGGCTGTGGTTGCTGCTGCACGCAATGTTGATGGTGAACAGATCAAAACACTGACAGAATCCATGGATGGCAGGCTTTTGAGTGTCCTTGCAAAGAAAGGTGGCTATATTGGTCACTGATTTGTTTTTGTTTTGTTTTTGAATGTCAGAAATGTATATTTGTGAATGTTGAGATGTAATATTGGTTTCACTGGTAAAAATAAATAATTGAAATGGGTATATATTTGTTTTTTGTTAAGTTGCCTAATAATTATGCACAGTAATAGTCACCTGCACACACAGATATCCCCCTAAAATAGCTAAAACTAAAAACAAACTAAAAACTACTTCCAAAACTATTCAGCTTTGATATTAATGAGTTTTTTGGGTTCATTGAGAACATGGTTGTTGTTCAATAATAAAATTAATCCTCAAAAATACAACTTGCCTAATAATTCTGCACTCCCTGTATGAAAATTGGTGTATACTGTCCCTTTAAGGCAACTGTTAGCATAATGTGTGCGTGTGGAATTGAAATGATCCTTGTATATTAGAGAAATCCTCTGTTTTCTTAGACCTCACTGCATTAACTCCCATGAAGTTTATTTTTAACCAATCACATGCTTGAGATACTATTTTCTATAAATTATAATAATGTATTTATCTGATTACAATTTTCTACCAGTATACAAAATGTATGTGCGTGTGGTACCACGTTGGCCATTTCTTTTTAAATTAAGACTGGATAGCGGAGGCTGAATTTTCAAGTACAGAATATGTTAAAAAACTAAGATATGGATGGGATGTGTATCAAAGTAACATGGAAGTCAACCTTTCATGATTCGGATAGAGACCTCCATTTATTAACCCCTAAATGGACACGGTGGACATCTCCGCCCCTGTCCTCTCGGTATTGAGGCTAGCGGCAGCAATAAGCTGGATAACCGCTGCTTCTTAACTATCAACTGCAAGTTCACTCATGCGAGCCTGCAGCTGAATTGTAAGCTTCTTAAATGGAGTCCGGAGTATGCAGGTTCCAATTTACTTCTATTATGAACATTATCTTTTTTCTCTTGGTATAAACTTAGGGTTGATCACAAAATTTTGATTATTATAGAGATGTTGACATTTTTAATTTATCAAAATCTTTGGCTAAAAATACTTGAACCCCCAGACAACATTTTTCGACTTATTACAGAGAACCCCAAAAACTCACTGAAATTTCCTCCGCCATATTGGATAACATTAGGAAACAAAAACAGATACAAACGCTACCTGCTGAATCACAGATATTTGCTCATTAATACATTGAAATAACAGTAGATTGCACATGATCACAATCTTTCTGCACATCCCTCAGGGAGTTTCCATTTTTAAATTAGGGTTCATATTTCTCTGTGTTGCATGTGAATACCATAACAATGTCAGTCAGACGCAGCTTTGGTAAAGCAAAAGTGACCTATCAACACTCAACTATTTGACCAACAGTGACAAGGTTATGGCTTATGTTATTTTGCATGATATGTATAGGTTTAGCACACACACACACACACACACACACACACACACACACACACACACACACACACACACACAAACACAGACACACACACACATACACACACACACACACACACACATACACACACACACACACACACACACACACACACACACACACACACACACACACACACACACACACACACACACACACACACACACACACACACACACACACAAACACAGACACACACACACACACACACACACACACATACACACACACACACACATACACACACACACACACATACAAACACAGACACACACACACACATACAAACACAGACATACACAGTATTTATTTATTGGCTTTGTTTTAGTGGTTAGGCTACTACTCATAAAGTGTGGTCAATAACTCCACCTCAGTGTAAATGTTTTTACACCTATGGATAAGCAAATGTAAATATTCCAGTATTAGTGTGATAAATTTAATTCAGTAGTTGGTCATCATAACATTTCTTTTCGAATTTGACCTTGGGGATTTTCAATCTTAAAAAAGGCATCTGACAATGCAGTTCATTTTGTCACCACTAAGTGGCGATGCAGTTCACACAATGTATCTTCAGCCTCTTCTAACCTGCACAGTGTGTGCATGTGTAAAATAACACTGTGTGGGTGATAAAGAGTGAATTATAGGGGAAAGGGGGAGTGAGTGCAGATGTTTTATTGTGTAAAAAAGTGGCTGCATTTCTGGTAGAGAAACAGAACATTATTTCCTGCTTCCCTTGAAAGGAAGAGGTTGTAGGGGAAAATCAGTTGAGGGTTGTATATAGTGTATTTATGTGTTGTTGTTATTATTATTTATTTGTAAAGCCCCACCAATTGCCATAGCACTGGATATATCAGTAGGGGGTAGACAATGATAAAAAATAAATACTGATACAATATACAGACTAAACATAACAAATACAAGAGGAGGATGGTTCCACAGAGCTTACAATCTTCAAGTTAAAGGGATGTGTCTGCATATACCACATAAAGGGCCAGATAAAGAATGGCACTCTAGCAGTTATGCACGAGCGATATCCGGTTTATGGCGGCTGTTTGCGCTTGTCGGATGTAGTGCTCGTATTACAAGTTAAATGAAAACGTGATCGTTGAAGTAAACGCACATCAGGCTATCGCGACATCTGAGCTCTGGTTTACTGTTTTGCAAAAACATTTAAAAGTACAGTTACACTCATAATAACACTATCTAATAAAATTATTGTAGAAAAACGTTATAAGGGCTCAAAGATATCAGGTCTCAGGTGTTAGAAAAAAAAGCAGGCACAGGCCCTCCCGCATCGCAAACACTAAAATAAAATTATTAACCCCTAATCTGCTGCTCTGGACATTGCCGCCACTATAATAAACATATTAACCCCTAAACCACCGTACTCCCGCATCGCAAACACTAGTTAAATATTATTAACCCCAAATCTGCTATCCATAACATCGCCACAACCTACATTACTGTTATTAACCCCTAATCTGCTGCCCCCAAAATCACCGCCACTATACTAAAGTTATTAACCCCTAAACCTAACCCTAAGTCTAACACCCCCTAACTTTATTATAATTAAAATAAATCTAAATAAAACCTACTATTAATAACTAAATAATTCCTATTTAAAACTAAATACTTACATGTGAAATAAAACCTAAGCTAGCTACAATATAACTAATAGTTATATTGTAGCTATCTTAGGTTTTATTTTTATTCCACAGGCAAATTTGTATTTATTTTAAGCTAGCTAAAATAAATACAAACTTTCCTGTAAAATAAAACCTAACCTGTCTTACACTAACACCTAACCTTACACTACAATTAAATAAATTACATTAATTAAATACAATTAGCTAAATTACAAAAAAACAAACACTAAATTACACAAAATAAAAAAGAAATTATCAAATATTTAAACTAATTACACCTAATCTAATAACCCTATCAAAATAAAAAAAGCCCCCCCAAAATAAAAAAAACCCTTGCCTAAACCAAACTGCCAATAGCCCTTAAAAGGGCCTTTTGCGGGGCAAAAAAAAATACAAACAACCCCCCAACAGTAAAACCCACCACCCACACAACCAAACCCCCCAAATAAAAACCTATCTAAAAAAACCTAAGCTCCCCATTGCCCTGAAAAGGGCATTTGGATGGGCATCCCTTGAATTCCGATTGGCTGATAGAATTCTATCAGCCAATCGGATTGAATCAGCTAATCAGATTCAAGTTCAATCCGATTGGCTGATTGGATCAGCCAATCAGATTGAGCTCGCATTCTATTGGCTGATCGGAACAGCCAATAGAATGCAAGCTCAATCTGATTGGCTGATTGGATCAGCCAATCAGATTGAACTTGAATCTGATTGGCTGATTCAATCAGTCAATCAGATTTTTCCTACCTTAATTCCGATTGGCTGATAGAATCCTATTAGCCAATCGGAATTCGAGGGATGCCATCTTGGATGATGTCATTTAAAGGAACCTTCATTCGGACTTAGGACGTCGGTGAAGAAGGATGGCTCCGCGTCGGCTGCTTCAAGATGGACCCGCTCCGCTCCGGATGGAAGAAGATAGAAGATGCCGCCTGGATGAAGGTGTCTGCTGGTCCGGATGTCCTCTTCTGTCCGGATAGGATGAAGACTTCGGACCCTCTGGAGGAGCTCTTCTGCCCGGATAGGATGAAGACTTCGGACCCTCTTCTGGACGGATCGGTGATACACGGCTGGGTGAAGATAAGGTAGGAAGATCTTCAGGGGCTTAGTGTTAGGTTTTTTAAGGGGGGTTTGGGTGGGTTAGATTAGGGGTATGTGGGTAGTGGGTTGTAATGTTGGGGGGTGGTATTGTATGTTTTTTTTACAGGCAAAAGAGCTGTTTACTTTGGGGCATTCCCCGCAAAAGGCCCTTTTAAGGGCTGGTAAGGTAAAACAGCTGTTAACTTTTTAATTTAGAATAGGGTAGGGAATTCTTTTTATTTTCGGGGCTTTGTTATTTTTTTAGGGGGCTTAGAGTAGGTGTAATTAGTTTAAAATTCTTGTAATCTTTTTTTATTTTTTGTAATTTAGTGTTTTTTTTTGTAATTTAGTTTAGTTGATTTAATTGTAGATAATTGTAGGTAGTTTAGTTAATTAATTTATTGATAGTGTAGTGTTAGGTTTAATTGTAACTTAGGTTAGGATTTATTTTACAGGTAATTTTGTAATTATTTTAACTAGGTAGCTATTAAATAGTAAATAACTATTTAATAGCTATTGTACCTAGTTAAAATAAATACAAAGTTGCCTGTAAAATAAATATAAATCCTAAAATAGCTACAATATAATTATTCGTTATATTGTAGCTATATTAGGGTTTATTTTACAGGTAAGTATTTAGTTTTAAATAGGATTAATTTATTTAATAAGAGTTAATTTATTTCGTTAGAATAAAATTATATTTAACTTAGGGGGGTGTTAGGGTTAGGGTTAGACTTAGCTTTAGGGTTTAATACATTTATTAGAGTAGCGGCGAGGTCCGGTCGGCAGATTAGGGGTTAATAAGTGTAGGTAGGTAGCAGCGACGTTGGGGGGGCAGATTAGGGGTTAATAATTATAATGTAGGTGTCGGAGATGTTGGGGGCAGCAGATTAGGGGTTCATATGGATAATGTAGGTGGCGGCGGTGTCCGGAGCAGCAGATTAGGGGTTAATTGTATAATGCAGGTGTCAGCGATAGCGGGGTCGGCAGATTAGGGGTTAATAAGTGTAAGTTTAGGGGTGTTTAGACTCGGGGTACATGTTAGGGTGTTAGGTGCAGACTTAGAGAGTGTTTCCCCACAGGAAACAATGGGGCTGCGTTAGGAGCTGAACGCTGCTTTTTTACAGGTGTTAGGTTTTTTTTTCAGCTCAAACTGCCCCATTGTTTCCTATGGGGACATCGTGCACAAGCACGTTTTTGAAGCTGGCCGCGTCCGTAAGCAACGCTGGTATTTAGTGCTGGTAAATTATGCTCTACGCTCCCTTTTTGGAGCCTAACGCAACCCTTCAGAGAACTCTAAATACCAGCGTTATTTAAAAGGTGCAGGGAAAAAAAACATGCGTAGCTAACGCACCCCTTTGGCCGCAAAACTCTAAATCTAGGTGAATGTAATTATTAGTTATATTGTAGCTAGCTTAGGTTTTATTTTATAGGTAAGTATTTAGTTTTAAATTGGAATTATTTAGTTATTAATAGTAGGTTTTATTTAGATTTATTTTAATTATATTAAAGTTAGTGGGTGCTAGGGTTAGGGTTAGACTTAGGGTTAGGGGTTAATAATTTTAGTATAGTGGCGGCGATGTTGGGGGCGGAAGATTAGGGGTTAATAAATGTTGGTAGAAGGCGGCGATGTTAGGGGCAGCAGATTAGGGGTTAATAAGTGTAATGTAGGTGTCGGCGACATTGGTGGCGGCAGATTAGGGGTTAATAAGTGTAGGTAGGTGGCGGCGATGTTAGGGGCAGCAGATTCGGGGTTAATAAGTGTAATGTAGGTGGCGGCATCATTGGGGGCGGCAGATCAGGGGTTAATAAGTGTAGGTAGGTGGTGGCAATGTTAGGGGTGGCAGATTAGGGGTTAATAAGTGTAATGTAGGTCGCAGCGACATTGGGGATGGCAGATTATGGGTTAACAAGTGTATGTAGGTGTCGGCGATGTCGGGGGCGGCAGATTAGGGGTTAATAAGTGTAATGTAGGTAGCAGCGACATTGGGGATGGCAGATTATGGGTTAACAAGTGTATGTAGGTGTTGGCGATGTCGGGGGCAGCAGATTAGGGGTTAACAAGTGTATGTAGGTGTCAGCGATGTCGGGGGCGGCAGATTAGGGGTGTTTAGACTCAGGATTTATGTTAGGGTGTTAGGTGTAAACATAACTTTTCTTTCCCCATAGGTATCAATGGGGCTACGTTACGGAGATTTACGCTCCTTTATGGCAGATGTTAGGCTTTTTTTCAGCCGGCTCTCCACATTGATGTCTATGGGGAAATCGTGCACAAGCACGTAAAACCAGCCCACAGCAGCGCTGGTATTTGTGTGCGGTATGGTGCTCAATTTTGCTCAACGCTCAATTATTGCCTGCTAACGCTGGGTTTATGAAAACCGTTAATAGCAGCGCTATAGGGAGGTGAGCGGTGACAATAACTTGCAAGTTAGTACCGAGCAGCTCTTACCACAAAACTCGTAATCTAGCCGTATGTAATTTAAATATTTCACATTCTAATGTTCTGCACATAGCATATTCTATAGATATTCCTACATATAGCGGTAAATACAGTATATATATTGTACAAAAATACTATGTAGAAATATGTATTTATGAATAAATAGAACATATTCTGCTATGTGAAGCACATTAGAATGTGAAATATGAATATTTTCATGTCGGGTTAGCGCACTTCAGAATATGCAATCGGGTTTGCGTGGGAGTAAGCTGTTATTCCCCCCCCCACACTTTTTTTCTTCTATGGGATAATACGTTAAAGGGACAGTATACACTTATTTTCATATAACTGCATGTAATATACACTACTGTAAATAAGAATATGCACAGATACTGATCTAAAAATCCAGTATAAAACCTTTTAAAAACTTACTTAGAAGCTCCCAGTTTAGCACTGTTGATAAGGTTAGGCTGGGACACCCAGTGAAAGGGGCTGTGAAAACAGTAACTGCAGACACTCCCCCCTTCCCTGCATATGAAAAGACAGATTATACAAACAGGAGCTGCAGGAATCTGTAGACACCAGTATACATATAAAACTTTGGGGCTTGGTTAGGAGTCTGAAAATCAGCACAATATTATTAAAAAATAAGCAAAACTATACATTGTTACAAAAACACTACCAGATGGGCTATATAAATGGATCATCTACAAAACATTTATGCAAAGAAAAATCGAGTGCACGTTACTTTAACGTATTTGCGATACTCTAATATTGCTCACATCGGGTTAGTGCACAAGCAAATACTTTTTATTTTCAGCTTGTAATACGAGCGCAACCCGGCATGCGCAAAAAGCTTACATCAACTTTCTGATTTACTGCTATTGTCAAATGTTCTTTGTTCTCTTGGTATCTTTTGTTGAAAATCAGAGACATATTCTTAGGAACCCGCCCATTTCTGAGCACTATACGGCAGCAGTTTTGCAAGAATCCATTTGCAAGAGCATTAGATAGTAGCGCTATTTCCTGCCATGTAGTGCTAGGTATCTCTTCGACACAGGATACCATGGGAACGAAGCTTATTAGATAATAAGAGTACATTGCAAACTTTTTTTTAATGGTGTGCTCTGTCTGAATCACAACAGAACATTTTTGAGTTTCATATCCCTTTAACCAGTGCCTGTGAAAGCAGCTTTGGGGCCCATTTATCAAGCTCCGAATGGAGCCTGAGGGCAGGCTCGCCAGAAACAGCAGTTATGAAGCAGCGCTCTAAAGGCATCGCTGCAATTCAACCCGATCGAGTACGATCGGGTTGATTGACACCTCCGTGCTGGCAACCAATTGGCCGCGAATCTGCAGGGGGCGACTTTGCACCAACAGCTCACAAGAGCTGCTGGTGCAATGCTGAGTGCGGAGAGCGTATTACTCTCCGCATTCAGCGAGGTCTGGCGGACCTGATCTGCACTGTCAGATCAGGTCCGCCAGACCTTTGATAAATATCCCCCTTTGTCTCTCAAAATCATCTATATATATGACTACATAGGGGTAAATTTATCAAAGCAATTCGCCTATAATTGTGGGCAAAATAACGCAATTGCCATATTTGTGAAAGCAATCTGCGCCTATAATTGCGCAAATCTGAAAGAAACTTCTTCGCACTCCGCTTGCATTCGCCTAGGCGTGCTCCCGAGTGCACCAATATACATTAGTAATAGGCGCAATTTCGCAGC
Source organism: Bombina bombina (assembly GCF_027579735.1). Classification (NCBI taxonomy): domain Eukaryota; kingdom Metazoa; phylum Chordata; class Amphibia; order Anura; family Bombinatoridae; genus Bombina; species Bombina bombina. The sequence continues at coordinate 1,358,068,629 of NC_069499.1, read as the reverse complement.
CCGACCTACAAATACGCCCAGTTTCTTATTTATCATTGCTTTGCGCCGATAGGGAACTGAAATTTCTCCTTAAATTGCGTGTGAATACCATTATCATACATGCTTTTACATCTTGTGATGCGATACTTTCTTCTTTTAACTCATTTTTCAAAGGCTCTGCGCCATGAAGAGACTGTTATTGCCACAGGCGCATACGCCTTCCACAGGCGCATACGGGTACCAAGAGTTTTATATATATATATCGATATATTGATTTTTGCGATCTTAAATTACCAACATAAACAGCACAGAAACATTATATAATATAAATATGCGCACAAAAGATACCTATGGCAAAAACAGCATGGAAACATTATATAATATAAATATGCGCACAAAAGATACCTATGGCAAAAACAGCACGGAAACATTATATAATATAAATATGCGCACAAAAGATACCTAAACTACTTTTTTTTTAATAATCAAGACATGGCGGCGTAAATATTTATAGGGATGTACTGTGATAAATAGGGAGTAAATGCTTTTTCTGACAGGCAAAATTTATCATTATTACTAAACGAGCAAAATTACATCAATTTTTTTTATAAATTCAGTGCGCTTCTCCGGAGGCGAGCTGGGGCGCAATTATAGGCGAAGCACATACAGAGTTTGCCTAGCCTTTAATAAATCTACCCCATAGTCACTCCTCACTTGAAGGGCACATGGCTTACCCCTCCCCAGTGTGGTCTGTACTTGTTATCGGGAGAGAGATGACGTGTATGGCCTGATTATTATTTTCTGACAACTGTTTGTCACTCACTCATGGTTTACTTGTTTGTGTGAGGGAAACTCAGTCACATGGTCCTTGCATTATAAAGTTAGCCCAGAATTGTACTGGAATATCAAGTTGCCATTTTAGCAGGCTATTTGCACTGGGTTTGGAGCTCAGCTGAAAGGGACATGAAACACACAAATTTGATTCAGGTAGAACATATAATTTTAAACAATTTTCCAACGTACTTCTAATTTCAAATTGTCTTCTTTGTTTTCTTGTTATCCTTTGTTGAAAATTAGGAAGGTAAGCTCAGGAGTGTGCATCTGTCTGCAGCACTATATTGCAGCAGTTATACATTAGCAAGAGCACTAAATGGCAGCTCTATGGTGCTTCAGGCATATGCATGCTTCCTATCTCGATATCTCTTCAGCAAAAAATAACAAGAGAATGAAGCAAATTTGATAATAGAAGTATTTTGGAAAGCTTTTTAAAAATTGTATTCTCCGTGTGAATCATGAAAGAAACATGTTGAGCTTCATGTCCCTTTAAAGCTCACATGAGAACATGCAGATGGGCATCATATAAGATTACATTCTCTTTAAAAAACAATTGTCCAGACTACGCTCTCCCTATGTGCTGCTCCTGTCAAGGGCTGTCTGGGACATGTGATCCCAACTGGTCACATTATAGAGCCAGCTCAGTATATATGCAACCAGCAGTGCAATAATATAATTATTTAGCACATTAAAGCATTTTTTTTTACAATTTTATGTCCCTTTAATAAATGTAATTTTATAAAAGCCTTTTTATTTTTTAATAGGAAACCCCAGTCACACATAGACTTTGATGACAATTCCTGATTTTCAGGGGTGTGTTTGGCCTGCAGTACATATGGAGAACTAGGAATATTTATAACTCTCAGCCATTTGTTTTATGGGCAAATCCCCTGCCCATCTTCCCACCATAAATGGAAGGGCTTTAAATTTTAACAGGAAAACTCACTTTCTTATAATGTCCAAGGGGCATATTTATCAATGTGTGAGCAGACATGATACGAAGTAGAGTATCATGTTCACCGCACATCGATATATTCCGACTGCATACACTGTCGGCATGTATCATCCTGCAGATTCGCGGCCAATCAGCCACTAGCAGGGGGTGTCAATCAACCCGATCGAATACAGAATAATTTCTGTCTGCGGCCTCAGAGCAGGCGGGCAAGTTATAGAGCAGTGGTCTTTAGACCGCTGCATCATAACTTCTGTTTCCGGCGAGCTTTCAGCCTCCATACGGAGCTTGATAAATATGTGCCTATGTGTAAATCCCTTGCATTTTCTATTTATATGGTGATTTTTTTTCTTTTTTCCTTTCTTTCTTTTTTTCAGGAGAGAGAGACCATGAATAAGTTTGTATTGCAGTGCATGGGTTTATATAGACCTAAGCACATACTAAGTGAGCATATATTATTATTATTATCATCATCATCATCAGGTATTTGTAGAGCGCCAACAGTTTCTGCAGCGCTGTAAACATAGTCGGTGTACAGAATAGCTTTTGTAGGGGTCAAGTGGGTAGAGGGCCCTGCCGAGAGTTTCACTGTTGTAGTCGGCTCTTATGAAGCGATCTGTAAACAGCTGGGCCCATAGGCTTACAATCTAAGGGGTTCAAGGGGAAAGCAATGGCATTAGGAAAGGTTAGTGTTGGTTGTATGCATCCCTGAATAGTAAAGTTTTTAGGGAGTGCTTGAAGCTGTTAAAACTAGGGGAGAGTCTTATGGAGCGAGGCAGGGAATTCCACAAGATGGGGGCCAGTCTGGAGAAGTCCTGTAAACGTGAATGTGAGGAAGTAACAAGAGAGGAGGAGAGGAGGAGATCCTGAGCTGATCGAAGGGGACGGGAGGGAGAGTATCTAGAGACAAGTTCTGAGATGTAGGAGGGAGCAGTGCAGTTGAGAGCTTTATATGTCAGGGTGAGGATTTTATGTTTAATCCTAAAGGCAAGAGGAAGCCATTGAAGGGAATGGCAGAGAGGTGCAGCAGATGAAGAGCGACGAGTAAGGAAGATGAGTCTGGCAGAGGCATTCATAATGGATTGTAAAGGAGCTGTGCGGCAGCTAGGTAGACCAGAGAGGACGGAATTGCAGTAGTCGAGGCAGGAAAGGATGAGAGAGTTGATTAAAATCTTGGTTGTATCTTGTGTAAGGAAATGTTTAATTTTAGCAATGTTTTTAAGGTGGAAGCGGCAGGCTTTAGCCAAGGACTGGATGTGAGGAGTGAAGGAAAGATCTGAGTCAAGTGTGACCCCAAGACATCGGGCGAGCGGGGTAGGGGTAATGATGGAATTATCAACAGTTATAGAAATTTTGGGGGTGGAGACATTGGAAGAAGGGGGAAAAATAAGGAGTTCAGTTTTGGAGAGATTTAGCTTAAGGTAGTGAGAGGACATCCAAGATGAGATGTGAGAAAGACAGTTAGTGACACGGGTTAGTAAGGAAGGAGGTAGGTCTGGTGCAGAGAGGTAGATTTGGGTGTCATCGGCATACAAATGGTATTGAAACCCATGGGAGCCTTGAGGTACCCCAACAGAAAGTGGTAACGGGGCAGAGGATGCTCCGGAGAAGGCTACACTAAATGTACGGTTAGTCAGATAGGAAGAGAACCACGAGAGAGCTGTGTCACAGATGCCGAAGGATTGGAGGGTTTGGAGCAGAAGAGGGTGGTCAAGACAGGTCAAGGAGGATAAGCAGAGAGAAGTGGCCTTTGGATTTTGCTGCAAGTAGGTCATTGGTAACCTTGACAATTGCTGTCTCTGTAGAGTGATGGGAATGAAATCCAGATTGCAGTGGGTCAAGAAGAGAGTTTAGTGTAAGGAAATGGGATAGACATGCGTAAACTAGCTTTTCGAGGAGCTTTGAGGCAAGAGGGAGTAGGGAAATAGGGCGGTAATTTGAAGGGGAGGTTGGATCAAGGGAAGGTTTTTTGAGGATAGGTGTGACCAGTGCATGTTTTAGAGATGAGGGAAATATACCAGTGCTGAGGGAGAGGTTGAAAATGTGTGTGAGTATGGGGGTGAGGGTAGAAGAGAGGGAGGGGAGTAGCTGTGAGGATATGGGGTCGAGGGGACAGGTAGTGAGGTGGGAGGACAGTATAAGGGCAGAAACTTCATCCTCATTAACAGGAGAAAAAGAGCTGCATTTTTGGATATTTATCACTAAAATTACAATTATTTCCTTCAGGGCACTCCATTTTATTGTATCAGCAACACTTTTTAAATAATACAGCTGACTTCAAGAGTATATGTGTCCCTCTTTGACTGCTTGAAATGTTGCGAGGAATGTAATTTTATATGTACATATATCACTCAAATTCAGATGGTTTAGCGCAGGGATGAGACCTCATGATCGTACATTTCTCTCTTTGATCATTTGAAATATTAGGAATGATATTGTATAGGTGACTATCTTTTGTGTGGTCTTTGGGTTTTCTTATTGTCCATGTGAGTCTGTGTGTGCAAAGAGATATACACACAGGAAAAGACCTGTCGCTATAATTGGACTGCTATGAAAAAAGTGACAACTTTGGGTTTTTCATAGCAGCTGTGTATTAATGAGTGGCGGTTCCTGTTGATTCGTCCCTATGACCAGCCTTTAGGGAGTTTGTCACTCTAGTCACTATATCAATGGTGCTCATATTATATAGGCACCAGTAATATCGCTATTGACATAATGCAAACTGCAACATTTCCACTTTTAAAACTGTCACTATCCAAAATGATCACTCCCACCTCAATGAACAGTAAGTGCAACTACCCTCAATAAACTTAGAAGGCTACCCTCAATAAACATCTGGGGCGAGATTACATATGCAGCGTCGCTCACAAAAGCCGGCGTTCACTATTTTTAGACAGAATTAGCGATCACATGTACAGCGTCGCATACAAATATGGCACGTATATTTCACCCATTGCCTGCTATTTTTACTCCCATAAACTAACATAGAACCAGAGTCGCAAGTCGGTATCACATAATCAGTGCAAGGATTTACGCAGCAAAAATGGAGAAATTTTACTCCATTTTCACCTCCCCACACATGGGCAGATGCAGCAAGCCTTGCATTAAATATGAAATTACCGTAACTACCTAGAAGTCTTAACAAACACCTAACGCATGTGTAATATCTACCTGTCAACCGCCATCCCCCCACCGCATAACTAAGTAAAATGTATTTACCCCTTATCCGCCACCCACCCAAAATGCAAAGTATTAAAATAAAAATCTAATATTACAAAAAATACAAAAATCTAAAATTACAGAAAAAATTAAATGAAATTATCCGAATTTTTTTTTTAAACCTAATCTAATATCCCTATAAAAACAAAAAAAGTCATCCCAAAATAGAACAATAAAAACCCCCACCCACCCCCCAAAAAAAAAAAAAAAACTAACTCTAAAAAAAATCTAATCTAATCTACCCATTGCCCCTAAAGGGGCATTTGTATGTGCATTGCCCTTAAAAGGGCAATTATCTCTTTTGTAGCCCATTAAGAAAAAATATATATTTTTATTTGAACAGCCAATAGGATTTCAGTAGCTCTCATCGCTATTTTTAGACGGGTTTAGCGATCACATATACAGTGTCGCATACAAATACGGCATGTATATTTAACACGTTGCATGCTATTTTTACTCCCATAAACTAACATAGAACCGGCGTCGTAAGTCGGTATCACATATTCAGCGCAAGGATTTACGCAGCAAAAATTGAGAAATTTTACTCCATTTTCACCTCATCACACATAAGCAGACGCAGCAAGCCTTGCGTTAAATATGAAATTACCGTAGCTGCCTAGAAGTCTTAGCAAACACCTAACGCATCTGCAATATCTACCTATCAACCGCTATCCCCCACCGCATAACTAAGTAAAATGTATTTACCCCTAATCCGCCACTCACCCAAAATGCAAAGTATCTAATTACACTATTAACCCCTAATCCGCCAACCCCGACAACACAATATACCTATTAACACTATTATCCCCTAAACTGCCAACCTCTCACAACGCAATCTACCTAATTAACCTATTAACCCCTAAACCGCCATCCCCCACAACGTAAAGTACTAATCTAATCACTAAGCTCCCTAACCTAACACCCCCTAAATGAACCCCAATTACATAAGATAAAAAAAGACTATTTTGCAAATAAAATAATTGAAAAATAACCAAAATAAAAAAATCCTAATTTAAAATTAAAATAAAAAATCCTAACATTGCATTAAAAAAACCTAACATTAAATTAAAATAAAAAATCTAATATTACAAAAAATACAAAAATCTAAAATTACAGAAAAAATTAAACAAAATTATCCGATTTTTTTTTTAAACCTAATCTAATATCCCTATAAAAACAAAAAAGTAATCCCAAAATAAAAAAAAACCTAACTGTAAAAAAAATCTAATCTACCCATTGCCCCTAAAGGGGCATTTGTATGTGCATTGCCCTTAAAAGGGCAATTAGCTCTTTTGTAGCCCATTAAAAAATTTTTTTTTTTATTTGAACAGCCAATAGGATTTCAGTAGCTCTCATCGCTATTTTTAGACGGATTTAGCGATCACATATACAGCATCGCATACAAATACGGCACATATATTTAACCCGTTGCCTGCTATTTTTACTCCCATAAACTAACATAGAACCGGCGTTGCAAGTCGATATCACATATTCAGCGCAAGGATTTACGCAGCAAAAATGGAGAAATTTTACTCCATTTTCAACTTGCCAGTGCCACACATAAGCAAATGCAGCAAGCCTTGCGTTAAATATGAAATTACCGTAACTGCCTAGAAGTCTTAGCAAACACCTAACGCATGTGCAATATCTACCTGTCAACCGCCATCCCCCACCGCATAACTAAGTAAAATGTATTTACCCCTAATCAGCCACCCACCCAAAATGCAAAGTATCTAATTACACTATTAACCCCTAATCAGCCAACCCCCGCAACGCAATCTACCTATTAACACTATTAACCCCTAAACTGCCAACCCCTCACAACGCAATCTACCTAATTAACCTATTAATCCCTAAACCGCCATCCCCCCACAACGTAAAGTACTAATCTACTCACTAAGCCCCCTACAGTAACACCCCCTAAATTAACCCCAATTACATAAGATAAAAAAAGATTATTTTACAAATAAAATAATTGAAAAATAACCAAAATAAAAACATCCTAATTTAAAATTAAAATAAAAAATCTTAACATTGCATTAAAAAAACATAACATTAAATTAAAATAAAAAATCTAATATTACAAAAAATACAAAAATCTAAAATTACAGAAAAAATTAAACGAAATTATCTGAATTTTTTTTTTAAAACCTAATCTAATATCCCGAAAAAACAAAAAAGTCATCCCAAAATAAAACAATAAAAAACTCCACCTATCCCCCAAAATAAAAAAAAACCTAACTCTAAAAAAAAATCTAATCTACCCATTGCCCCTAAAGGGGCATTTGTATGTGCATTGCCCTTAAAAGGGCAATTAGCTCTTTTGTAGCCCATTAAAAAAAAAAAATTTTTTATTTGAACAGCCAATAGGATTTCAGTAGCTCTCATCTTATTGGCTGATTTGAACATTTCAGCCAATAGGAATGCAAGGTACCCCAAAATAAAAGGGGTACCTTGCATTCAATCTTCAGTGTGCGACGATCGCATGAAGAGGAGCCTCCACGTTGCTGAAGACCACTGCCGTTGAGGAGGACCAGTGCTCCGGTTCCGCGCATAGGCGAAGACCACTCCGCACCTCCGGCAAGAAGAAAGAAGATGGTCCCGCGATGGATGAAGATGGAGCCGCCTGGATAAAGACTTTTCAGCGCCTGGAAGAAGATGGATGTCCAGACTTCAGGAACGGTGAGTACATTTTTTGGGGTTAGTGTTAGTTTTTTTTTTTTTTTATGTGGGTTTTCTTTTAGATTCTGGCTTCTTTTATTTATGGGCACTAAAGAACTGATTGCCCTTTTAAAGGGCAATGCCCATACAAATGCTTCTTTAGGGGCAATGGGTAGCTTAGTTTTTTTTTTAGAGTTAGGTCTTTTTTTGTTGGGGGGTTGGGTGTGTGGGGGTTTTACTGTTAGGTGTTCATTTATAGTTTTTCAATGTAAAAAAGCTGATTGCTTCAGGGCAATTCCCTACAAAAGGCCCTTTTAAGGGCTATTGTTAGTTTAGTGTTTTTATTTTGGGGTGGCTTTTTTGTTTTTATAGGGGTATTAGATTAGGTTAAATTCTTTTTATTTTTGATAATTTCGTTTATTTTTTCTGTAATTTTAGATTTTTTGTAATATAAGATTTTTTTATTTTAATTTAATCTTAGTTTTTTTATGCAATGTTAGGATTTTTTATTTTAATTTTAAGTTAGTTTTTTTTATTTTAATCATTTTCAATTAATTTATTAGTAAGGTAGTCTTTTTTATTTTATGTAATTGGGGTTAATTTGGGGGTGTTAGGTTAGAGGGCTTAGTGATTAGATACATTGGGAGGATGGCGGTTTAGGGGTTATTTAGGTAGATTGCATTGTGGGGGATGGCAGTTTAGGGGTTAATAGGTTAATTAGATAGATTGCGTTGTGGTGGGTTGGCGGTTTATTGGGTAATAGTGTTAATAGGTAGATTGAGTTGTGGGGGTTGGCAGATTAGGGGTTAAAAGTGAAATTTGATACTTTGCGATGTGGGGGGATGGCGGATTAGGGGTTAATACATTTATTAGGTACTTTGCGATGTGGGGGTTGGTGGATTAGGGGTTAATCACTTTATTAGGTATAGTGCGTTGTGGGGGGATGGCGGTTTAGGGGTTAATCACTTTTATTATTAGTTGTGATGTGAGGGAATAGCGGGTATAGTGTTTTTGATGTGTCAGGTTTATTTTTAGGAGGCAGGTTCGACTTTTACGGGCGATTTAACTTTTTTGTTTTTTACTTAGGCTTCGGCAGTTCATAAACTGCTGTAAATCACTGGCGACTCCAGAAATTTCTATTTCCGCACATTTCTGAACATCACCAGTTTATCCGACTTACGGAAGTTTATCATCTGACGGCGCTGTATATGTGATTCACCCGATGTGCAAGGTGAACTTACGGGCGGCGTGGTTTTCAGCAGTTGTGCTGAAACCTACGTCACTTATGTAATCTCGCCCCTGGTGAGCCAATGACAAGAGGCATATGTGTGTAGCCACCATTCAATAGCTAGCTCCCAGTAGTGCATTTGTGCTGTGGAGCTGGTTTTAGCAATGTATTTAATCACATTGCAGGGGGTTAAACATATAGTTATAATGCAAGCAGCACTGCAAGTATACAATACATCAGATTTTATTTTTGCACTTTTATATGCGTTTCACTCTGCATTAACTTGTTGACATTTTGTTCAGAGTTTCTTTCTTTACAGAAGAGTAGTAATAGATGAAGGCAATAGATTAGCCTTTATAGAGATGAGGAATGGGAAAATATTGGTAGATAATGTTTGGAGCAATTACACATTTTAGAGGAGATTGATTGTACTTTGAGGGTCATATGAGCCTCAGTCTGGTGGAGAACTGGGTTTGTGGTGCTGATCAGGCAGAAGGATGGGTTTAATTGGAATGTTCTGTTTTTAAGGGCCAGTGGGAGCAACTATAGAATATATTGGAGTATGATCTAAAACTTTTACTGCTGCAATGTGTTTGAACATCTAAAAGGAATAGACTGATTTGTCTGAACTTGGGGAACATGCAAGATCACTTTTCTAGTAAAAACTAGGATTGCCATGTGTCCACTATTTCAGATCGCTGTCCAGACATATGGACAATAACTGTCCAATTAACTGGGTCTTATCTGAGATCTGTTTTGGGTGTTTGACTTACAAGAGATTCAGATGTATAAAATGAGGTGTGATGTGGGTATATAACTGACATGAGCTGTAGCGCTGCAGTTCTGATTTGGACATAGAACAGTCTAGGTAGGGCCATGGGCTTGATCTGTGGTGTGATATTGGCATAACAAGGATATTAAAGAGCTGCAGGACCACAGGGTCTGTTCTGTAATCTGATCATGACACCACCTAGTGCTCATTGTGCATTGTAGGATAACTGGCACAGGTTATGGAAGGTCAGGTGGTTTAATGGTGGCCAACAGCTATGGGTCAGATGATTTTAGATGACATGTGGGTCTTATCTACAAAAAAAAGTGCATCTGTTGAGACTTGCAGATGTGATCTTGGAGGAGAGACCTGTTTGATCTCGGGAGTCAGGCAGTTTCAGTCTGATTTGCTAATATATGGGGAAGTTCTCCTTGATACTCTGTTACAAATAGATAGGTGAGTGCTACAGATCATCTTGAGTTTTGTATCTGTATTTTTTCAGTGTTATGTGCCTCATGTGTAAAATAAAGGAGACATTTAAATATAGCTGGATATAGTTTCACAAACATCACTATCCATAAAAACTATATGGTGTCTACTTTTCTTTTTCCATTCTTTTGAAAATACAGATATTCTCCTGTTGTTTTCCTTTCCATAAAAAGGTTTAGTGATATAATTCCCAGCCCCCTAAACCTACATTCTTTTTCCTGCTTATTCCTGCTTGTTTTAGAGCACAGCCAATGATTTTTTTCCAGAGGGTTCCCCAGGGTTTTTTTGGGGGAAAAGGAAGGGGCCCATGCAGCTCCCCAGTAAATAAATTCAATTAGCACTTTGTTCAGAATGGAAGAGTGGAGGTGCTGCTTTCTTTGCTGCCTTTTGGCTGCCTGGCCCCCTTGAGGTGTGAAGGGAGGGTGAAGTAGGGCGCTTTGCATCCCATAATGCAAGGATCCTATCACACCCAAGGCGACTCTGCCTAATTTCACTCACACGCCGGTCTAATGGCTTTTCCCTTTCAGTTGAAAGGGATTGCTGGGTATTTGCCAACAGAAGTAGTAGTTGAAGGGCTGGGCCGAGCTGCTGCCAGCTTCTTTTTATGTTTGCTAATGGGGGCATGTGAGTCTGCGAGAATGCAATCAGGCTGACCATTAACCTTCCCCTGAAAGCTCAGCTTGGCTTGGCAAGCTATGCCTTGCATTATGCTGTCACCTAGCACAATTAATGACTGTAATCTCCCTGTGTACCCTATATCAGCCTTAAACGGCATCCTGCTCTCTGTCTACCTCTCACCCCTCCCTGCTCACATCTAATTCCTCCTGCCATACGAAAGCCTTTTTATTAACTCCATCATCTCTCTTAACTAGATTTTACAGCAGCAGATTCTCTCTGTAGTGCAAAAAGCATCCAGATGATATCTATAGAGTGTCTGGTATGTTGTAGGGTGGAAAAAATCTAGTAATGTGGATAAACAGCACATTAGCAAAAACAGTTACATTCTAGGTGCAAGTGTCTATAACAATGGTCCTCCAGTCATATGAAATACCATATATATTTGTTTTTGTATTATTTTAGATCTGTTTTAGATCTCTCTCTCTCTCTTTTTTTTTTTTTTTACAATGAATCAGCACATTCATGTACCTAGTGCTGTGAAGTTCAGCAGCGCTTTACAAATAAATAACAAAAATGATTAAAACAATTGAATTTCAGGTTCAAGCATTCTGTTAATATTTCTCTTTGTCTGAACTGTTTTCTGTTAGCTGTTTGATGTTAACTTAGATTTTAAAAGTGTCCCTAAGTCAGCAATGATTTATTTATTGATGCCAGATACAAAACCAATAGTGTGCAAAGTCAGTTAATTCTATGTAAACATATCTCAGACTTAATTAATGTTTCTGTCTGTCCCATACATCTGTATTTGTGAAATGTCCTAGTATACTCACTACAGGTACCAACTGCTTTCAGAACAGACTGCTCTTATTGTGATGGTCATTGGAGCGAGGGCTTTAACCCAGCCAGATATCTAATTTCAGATTCCTGATATGTCTCAGGGCACTCACCATTATTCTCTGTGATTTATTGATTATTCCCAATTTATAGCATCTATCCACTGACTCCCAGACAGACAGCCTGTGATTATATTTGTGTTTGTTCCTAGACAGATAGAGATCCTGTCCAGGTTTTATTACTGGTGACCTTAGCAGGAAGTGTGATCAGCATCAGAGACTTCGCTGGCACCAGCATAGAGGGATTAAGAATACCTGAACAGGCAGTGCATTACTGCCCATGCAATCTTGCCCACATAACCCTAGATGTCTCCGTAGGCTTTGATGTTGGTATTTATGTTTCTTTTAAAGAAGACACATCATGTGATAATGTGTTAAAGGGACACTAAACTAAAAATGCAATGCCATATAAAGTGCTAGATTTACAAGTGTAGCACAAAATATTGCTTACGCAATATTTGCGCTCTACTCGGTAATACCAGTGAACACAAATGTGCGTTGGTATTACAAATTGAACGCAATGCGAATGCGACCTTGCGCTTGCATTGCAGGAAAGCATTGCACTTCCATAGGCTCTAACCTAATGCAGTGAAGGGCTAAGTCGGGCAGTGATGGGCAGCAAATTTTAAATATATATTTATGTATAAATATGTATGTTTATAAGCATATATATTTATAGAGAAAACACAGTTCCCATAGACTGCAATGTAAAGGCACTTTTCAGTGCCGTTTTTTTTCTAACACCCCACACCTGCTTACTTTAGCCCCGGCACTAACAACTGATTTGTGAAGTTATTTTTTATTTTAAAAAAATGCACTGAACTGTGCAAACAATCACTGTGTAATATATAACAATGTTAAAGTAACTAACAAGGTTACTGGTTATTGCTACCACGTAAAAGTGCCCCAATTGCCCTCAAATTTTAGGGCATTGTAGCATTTTTTTTTTTTAAATAAAAAACTGTACTAGGCAGTTTTTGGGGTCTAAAGATGGTGGGAGCGGGGTGCCTTTACATTGCAGACTATGGGAACTGTGTGTTCCCAGTAAATATATATGTGTATGCTTATTTATGTGTTAATATGTATATTTACTTATTATTATTATCAGGTATTTGTAGAGCACCAACAGATTCTGCAGCGCTAATACACATATTAACACATAAATATATATGTATATCAGCATACACATATATATTTATATCTGCTGCCCATTGCTGCGTGAGGTTCTGATGCTGTGTCCCATTGGAGCCTATGGAAGCACACTCTCGTGAGTGCAATGCTTCCCAGCATTGCTGTTAACTTGTAATAGTGGCGCACATTAGCATTTGCTGGTATTACAAAGTGGAGCGCTAATATCTCTTTCTTGAAAGCAATATTTAGTGCTCCACTTGTAATCTGGCCCTCAATATAACAATCTCAAAGCATTCAATGTCCCTTTCAATAATTTGGGATATTTAAAGGGGTGTATACTAATTTATTAGAAAAAAGGTGAAATGCATTGTGGGGGGATTCATCAATATTTTCCCTGGGATTATAAGATTTTTTACTAAAGTTATTATGACCAATCATAGGAAGCCATTATTATTTAGTTGCATGCTAATATCTGTTATCAGACTTTTTCATACAAGCTATATTTTTGCAGGTTGATTGAGATCTCGTGTGTGGCTGAATAGTAAATTATTACTGTATGACCTCCTCCATAACTTGCCTCCAGGTATTTTCTGGGACAGGTAGAGGCCACTGGTGTTCGGAGGGTAGAGCTAGCCCTCTATACATACATATGCATCTTTAGACATGTATATGTATTTATCTTTATGTTACAGCATCTTTAGACATGTATATGTATGTATCTTTATGTTACAGCATCTTTAGACATGTATATGTATGTATCTTTATGTTACAGCATCTTTAGACATGTATATGTATGTATCTTTATGTTACAGCATCTTTAGACATGTATATGTAAGTATCTTTATGTTACAGCATCTTTTGACATGTATATGTATGTATCTTTATGTTACAGCATCTTTAGACATGTATATGTATGTATCTTTATGTTAAAGCATCTTTAGACATGTATATGTATGTATCTTTATGTTACAGCATCTTTAGACATGTATATGTATGTATCTTTATGTTACAGCATCTTTAGACATGTATATGTATGTATCTTTATGTTACAGCATCTTTAGAGATGTATATGTATGCATCGTTATGTTACAGCATCTTTAGACGTATATGTATGTATCTTTATGTTACAGCATCTTTAGACATGTATATGTATGTATCTTTATGTTACAGCATCTTTAGACATGTATATGTATGTATCTTTATGTTACAGCATCTTTAGACATGTATATGTATGTATCTTTATGTTACAGCATCTTTAGACATGTATATGTATGTATCTTTATGTTACAGCATCTTTAGACATGTATATGTATGTATCTTTATGTTACAGCATCTTTAGACATGTATATGTAAGTATCTTTATGTTACAGCATCTTTAGACATGTATATGTATGTATCTTTATGTTACAGCATCTTTAGAAATGTATATGTATGTATCTTTATGTTAAAGCATCTTTAGACATGTATATGTATGTATCTTTATGTTACAGCATCTTTAGACATGTATATGTATGTATCTTTATGTTACAGCATCTTTAGACATGTATATGTATGTATCTTTATGTTACAGCATCTTTAGACATGTATATGTATGTATCTTTATGTTACAGCATCTTTAGACATGTATATGTATGTATCTTTATGTTAAAGCATCTTTAGACATGTATATGTATGTATCATTATGTTACAGCATCTTTAGACATGTATATGTATGTATCATTATGTTACAGCATCTTTAGACATCTATATGTATGTATCTTTATGTTAAAGCATCTTTAGACATGTATATGTAAGTATCTTTATGTTGCAGCATCTTTAGACATGTATATGTATGTATCTTTATGTTACAGCATCTTTAGACATGTATATGTATGTATCTTTATGTTACAGCATCTTTAGACATGTATATGTATGTATCTTTATGTTACAGCATCTTTAGACATGTATATGTATGTATCTTTATGTTACAGCATCTTTAGACATGTATATGTAAGTATCTTTATGTTACAGCATCTTTAGACATGTATATGTATGTATCTTTATGTTACAGCATCTTTAGACATGTATATGTATGTATCTTTATATTACAGCATCTTTAGACATGTATATGTATGTATCTTTATGTTACAGCATCTTTAGACATGTATATGTATGTATCTTTATGTTACAGCATCTTTAGACATGTATATGTATGTATCTTTATGTTACAGCATCTTTAGACATGTATATGTATGTATCTTTATGTTACAGCATCTTTAGACATGTATATGTATGTATCTTTATGTTACAGCATCTTTAGACATGTATATGTATGTATCTTTATGTTACAGCATCTTTAGACATGTATATGTATGTATCTTTATGTTACAGCATCTTTAGACATGTATATGTAAGTATCTTTATGTTACAGCATCTTTAGACATGTATATGTATGTATCTTTATGTTACAGCATCTTTAGAAATGTATATGTATGTATCTTTATGTTAAAGCATCTTTAGACATGTATATGTATGTATCTTTATGTTACAGCATCTTTAGACATGTATATGTATGTATCTTTATGTTACAGCATCTTTAGACATGTATATGTATGTATCTTTATGTTACAGCATCTTTAGACATGTATATGTATGTATCTTTATGTTACAGCATCTTTAGACATGTATATGTATGTATCTTTATGTTACAGCATCTTTAGACATGTATATGTATGTATCTTTATGTTACAGCATCTTTAGACATGTATATGTATGTATCTTTATGTTACAGCATCTTTAGACATGTATATGTATGTATCTTTATGTTACAGCATCTTTAGACATGTATATGTATGTATCTTTATGTTAAAGCATCTTTAGACATGTATATGTATGTATCATTATGTTACAGCATCTTTAGACATGTATATGTATGTATCATTATGTTACAGCATCTTTAGACATCTATATGTATGTATCTTTATGTTAAAGCATCTTTAGACATGTATATGTAAGTATCTTTATGTTACAGCATCTTTAGACATGTATATGTATGTATCTTTATGTTACAGCATCTTTAGACATGTATATGTATGTATCTTTATGTTACAGCATCTTTAGACATGTATATGTATGTATCTTTATGTTACAGCATCTTTAGACATGTATATGTATGTATCTTTATGTTACAGCATCTTTAGACATGTATATGTAAGTATCTTTATGTTACAGCATCTTTAGACATGTATATGTATGTATCTTTATGTTACAGCATCTTTAGACATGTATATGTATGTATCTTTATATTACAGCATCTTTAGACATGTATATGTATGTATCTTTATGTTACAGCATCTTTAGACATGTATATGTATGTATCTTTATGTTACAGCATCTTTAGACATGTATATGTATGTATCTTTATGTTACAGCATCTTTAGAAATGTATATGTATGTATCTTTATATTACAGCATCTTTAGACATGTATATGTATGTATCCTTATGTTAAAGCATCTTTAGACATGTATATGTATGTATCTTTATATTACAGCATCTTTAGACATGTATATGTATGTATCTTTATGTTACAGCATCTTTAGACATGTATATGTATGTATCTTTATGTTACAGCATCTTTAGACATGTATATGTATATATCTTTATGTTATAGCATCTTTAGACATGTATATGTATGTATCTTTATGTTACAGCATCTTTAGACATGTATATGTATGTATCTTTATGTTACAGCATCTTTAGACATGTATATGTATGTATCTTTATGTTACAGCATCTTTAGACATGTATATGTATGTATCTTTATGTTAAAGCATCTTTAGACATGTATATGTATGTATCTTTATGTTACAGCATCTTTAGACATGTATATGTATGTATCTTTATGTTACAGCATCTTTAGACATGTATATGTATGTATCTTTATGTTACAGCATCTTTAGACATGTATATGTAAGTATCTTTATGTTACAGCATCTTTAGACATGTATATGTATGTATCTTTATGTTACAGCATCTTTAGACATGTATATGTATGTATCTTTATGTTACAACATCTTTAGACATGTATATGTATGTATCGTTATGTTACAGCATCTTTAGACATGTATATGTAAGTATCTTTATGTTACAGCATCTTTAGAAATGTATATGTATGTATCTTTATGTTACAGCATCTTTAGACATGTATATGTATGTATCTTTATGTTACAGCATCTTTAGACATGTATATGTAAGTATCTTTATGTTACAGCATCTTTAGACATGTATATGTATGTATCTTTATGTTACAGCATCATTAGACATGTATATGTATGTATCTTTATGTTACAGCATCTTTAGACATGTATATGTATGTATCTTTATGTTACAGCATCTTTAGACATGTATATGTAAGTATCTTTATGTTACAGCATCTTTAGACATGTATATGTATGTATCTTTATGTTACAGCATCATTAGACATGTATATGTATGTATCTTTATGTTACAGCATCATTAGACATGTATATGTATGTATCTTTATGTTACAGCATCTTTAGACATGTATATGTAAGTATCTTTATGTTACAGCATCTTTAGAAATGTATATGTATGTATCTTTATGTTACAGCATCTTTAGACATGTATATGTATGTATCTTTATGTTACAGCATCTTTAGACATGTATATGTATGTATCTTTATGTTACAGCATCTTTAGACATGTATATGTATGTATCTTTATGTTACAGCATCTTTAGACATGTATATGTATGTATCTTTATGTTACAGCATCTTTAGACATGTATATGTATGTATCTATATGTTACAGCATCTTTAGACATGTATATGTATGTATCTATATGTTACAGCATCTTTAGACATGTATATGTAAGTATCTTTATGTTACAGCATCTTTAGACATGTATATGTAAGTATCTTTATGTTACAGCATCTTTAGAAATGTATATGTATGTATCTTTATGTTAAAGCATCTTTAGACATGTATATGTATGTATCTTTATGTTACAGCATCTTTAGACATGTATATGTAAGTATCTTTATGTTACAGCATCTTTAGACATGTATATGTATGTATCTTTATGTTACAGCATCATTAGACATGTATATGTATGTATCTTTATGTTACAGCATCTTTAGACATGTATATGTATGTATCTTTATGTTACAGCATCTTTAGACATGTATATGTATGTATCTTTATGTTAAAGCATCTTTAGACATGTATGTGTATGTATCTTTATGTTACAGCATCTTTAGACATGTATATGTATGTATCTTTATGTTACAGCATCTTTAGACATGTATATGTAAGTATCTTTATGTTACAGCATCTTTAGAAATGTATATGTATGTATCTTTATGTTACAGCATCTTTAGACATGTATATGTATGTATCTTTATGTTACAGCATCTTTAGACATGTATATGTATGTATCTTTATGTTACAGCATCTTTAGACATGTATATGTATGTATCTTTATGTTAAAGCATCTTTAGACATGTATATGTATGTATCTTTATGTTACAGCATCTTTAGACATGTATATGTATGTATCTTTATGTTACAGCATCTTTAGACATGTATATGTATGTATCTTTATGTTACAGCATCTTTAGACATGTATATGTAAGTATCTTTATGTTACAGCATCTTTAGACATGTATATGTAAGTATCTTTATGTTACAGCATCTTTAGAAATGTATATGTATGTATCTTTATGTTAAAGCATCTTTAGACATGTATATGTATGTATCTTTATGTTACAGCATCATTAGACATGTATATGTATGTATCTTTATGTTACAGCATCTTTAGACATGTATATGTATGTATCTTTATGTTACAGCATCTTTAGACATGTATATGTATGTATCTTTATGTTACAGCATCTTTAGACATGTATATGTAAGTATCTTTATGTTACAGCATCTTTAGACATGTATATGTAAGTATCTTTATGTTACAGCATCTTTAGAAATGTATATGTATGTATCTTTATGTTACAGCATCTTTAGACATGTATATGTATGTATCTTTATGTTAAAGCATCTTTAG
This sequence comes from Bombina bombina, assembly GCF_027579735.1. Taxonomy (NCBI): domain Eukaryota; kingdom Metazoa; phylum Chordata; class Amphibia; order Anura; family Bombinatoridae; genus Bombina; species Bombina bombina. Next base: position 1,358,049,797 of record NC_069499.1, on the reverse strand, counting down.
ACATGTATATGTATGTATCTTTATGTTACAGCATCTTTAGACATGTATATGTATGTATCTTTATGTTACAGCATCTTTAGACATGTATATGTATGTATCTTTATGTTACAGCATCATTAGACATGTATATGTATGTATCTTTATGTTACAGCATCTTTAGACATGTATATGTATGTATCTTTATGTTACAGCATCTTTAGACATGTATATGTATGTATCTTTATGTTACAGCATCTTTAGACATGTATATGTATGTATCTTTATGTTACAGCATCTTTAGACATGTATATGTATGTATCTTTATGTTACAGCATCTTTAGACATGTATATGTATGTATCTTTATGTTACAGCATCTTTAGACATGTATATGTAAGTATCTTTATGTTACAGCATCTTTAGACATGTATATGTATGTATCTTTATGTTACAGCATCTTTAGACATGTATATGTATGTATCTTTATATTACAGCATCTTTAGACATGTATATGTATGTATCTTTATGTTACAGCATCTTTAGACATGTATATGTATGTATCTTTATGTTACAGCATCTTTAGACATGTATATGTATGTATCTTTATGTTACAGCATCTTTAGAAATGTATATGTATGTATCTTTATATTACAGCATCTTTAGACATGTATATGTATGTATCCTTATGTTAAAGCATCTTTAGACATGTATATGTATGTATCTTTATATTACAGCATCTTTAGACATGTATATGTATGTATCTTTATGTTACAGCATCTTTAGACATGTATATGTATGTATCTTTATGTTACAGCATCTTTAGACATGTATATGTATATATCTTTATGTTATAGCATCTTTAGACATGTATATGTATGTATCTTTATGTTACAGCATCTTTAGACATGTATATGTATGTATCTTTATGTTACAGCATCTTTAGACATGTATATGTATGTATCTTTATGTTACAGCATCTTTAGACATGTATATGTATGTATCTTTATGTTAAAGCATCTTTAGACATGTATATGTATGTATCTTTATGTTACAGCATCTTTAGACATGTATATGTATGTATCTTTATGTTACAGCATCTTTAGACATGTATATGTATGTATCTTTATGTTACAGCATCTTTAGACATGTATATGTAAGTATCTTTATGTTACAGCATCTTTAGACATGTATATGTATGTATCTTTATGTTACAGCATCTTTAGACATGTATATGTATGTATCTTTATGTTACAACATCTTTAGACATGTATATGTATGTATCGTTATGTTACAGCATCTTTAGACATGTATATGTAAGTATCTTTATGTTACAGCATCTTTAGAAATGTATATGTATGTATCTTTATGTTACAGCATCTTTAGACATGTATATGTATGTATCTTTATGTTACAGCATCTTTAGACATGTATATGTAAGTATCTTTATGTTACAGCATCTTTAGACATGTATATGTATGTATCTTTATGTTACAGCATCATTAGACATGTATATGTATGTATCTTTATGTTACAGCATCTTTAGACATGTATATGTATGTATCTTTATGTTACAGCATCTTTAGACATGTATATGTATGTATCTTTATGTTACAGCATCTTTAGACATGTATATGTATGTATCTTTATGTTACAGCATCATTAGACATGTATATGTATGTATCTTTATGTTACAGCATCATTAGACATGTATATGTATGTATCTTTATGTTACAGCATCTTTAGACATGTATATGTAAGTATCTTTATGTTACAGCATCTTTAGAAATGTATATGTATGTATCTTTATGTTACAGCATCTTTAGACATGTATATGTATGTATCTTTATGTTACAGCATCTTTAGACATGTATATGTATGTATCTTTATGTTACAGCATCATTAGACATGTATATGTATGTATCTTTATGTTACAGCATCTTTAGACATGTATATGTATGTATCTTTATGTTACAGCATCTTTAGACATGTATATGTATGTATCTATATGTTACAGCATCTTTAGACATGTATATGTATGTATCTATATGTTACAGCATCTTTAGACATGTATATGTAAGTATCTTTATGTTACAGCATCTTTAGACATGTATATGTAAGTATCTTTATGTTACAGCATCTTTAGAAATGTATATGTATGTATCTTTATGTTAAAGCATCTTTAGACATGTATATGTATGTATCTTTATGTTACAGCATCTTTAGACATGTATATGTAAGTATCTTTATGTTACAGCATCTTTAGACATGTATATGTATGTATCTTTATGTTACAGCATCATTAGACATGTATATGTATGTATCTTTATGTTACAGCATCTTTAGACATGTATATGTATGTATCTTTATGTTACAGCATCTTTAGACATGTATATGTATGTATCTTTATGTTAAAGCATCTTTAGACATGTATGTGTATGTATCTTTATGTTACAGCATCTTTAGACATGTATATGTATGTATCTTTATGTTACAGCATCTTTAGACATGTATATGTAAGTATCTTTATGTTACAGCATCTTTAGAAATGTATATGTATGTATCTTTATGTTACAGCATCTTTAGACATGTATATGTATGTATCTTTATGTTACAGCATCTTTAGACATGTATATGTATGTATCTTTATGTTACAGCATCTTTAGACATGTATATGTATGTATCTTTATGTTAAAGCATCTTTAGACATGTATATGTATGTATCTTTATGTTACAGCATCTTTAGACATGTATATGTATGTATCTTTATGTTACAGCATCTTTAGACATGTATATGTATGTATCTTTATGTTACAGCATCTTTAGACATGTATATGTAAGTATCTTTATGTTACAGCATCTTTAGACATGTATATGTAAGTATCTTTATGTTACAGCATCTTTAGAAATGTATATGTATGTATCTTTATGTTAAAGCATCTTTAGACATGTATATGTATGTATCTTTATGTTACAGCATCATTAGACATGTATATGTATGTATCTTTATGTTACAGCATCTTTAGACATGTATATGTATGTATCTTTATGTTACAGCATCTTTAGACATGTATATGTATGTATCTTTATGTTACAGCATCTTTAGACATGTATATGTAAGTATCTTTATGTTACAGCATCTTTAGACATGTATATGTAAGTATCTTTATGTTACAGCATCTTTAGAAATGTATATGTATGTATCTTTATGTTACAGCATCTTTAGACATGTATATGTATGTATCTTTATGTTAAAGCATCTTTAGACATGTATATGTATGTATCTTTATGTTACAGCATCTTTAGACATGTATATGTATGTATCTTTATGTTACAGCATCTTTAGACATGTATATGTATGTATCTTTATGTTACAGCATCATTAGACATGTATATGTATGTATCTTTATGTTACAGCATCTTTAGACATGTATATGTATGTATCTTTATGTTACAGCATCTTTAGACATGTATATGTATGTATCTTTATGTTAAAGCATCTTTAGACATGTATATGTAAGTATCTTTATGTTACAGCATCTTTAGACATGTATATGTAAGTATCTTTATGTTACAGCATCTTTAGACATGTATATGTAAGTATCTTTATGTTACAGCATCTTTAGAAATGTATATGTATGTATCTTTATGTTACAGCATCTTTAGACATGTATATGTATGTATCTTTATGTTAAAGCATCTTTAGACATGTATATGTATGTATCTTTATGTTACAGCATCTTTAGACATGTATATGTATGTATCTTTATGTTACAGCATCTTTAGACATGTATATGTATGTATCTTTATGTTACAGCATCATTAGACATGTATATGTATGTATCTTTATGTTACAGCATCTTTAGACATGTATATGTATGTATCTTTATGTTACAGCATCTTTAGACATGTATATGTATGTATCTTTATGTTAAAGCATCTTTAGACATGTATATGTATGTATCTTTATATTACAGCATCTTTAGACATGTATATGTATGTATCCTTATGTTAAAGCATCTTTAGACATGTATATGTATGTATCTTTATATTACAGCATCTTTAGACATGTATATGTATGTATCTTTATGTTACAGCATCTTTAGACATGTATATGTATGTATCTTTATGTTACAGCATCTTTAGACATGTATATGTATATATCTTTATGTTATAGCATCTTTAGACATGTATATGTATGTATCTTTATGTTACAGCATCTTTAGACATGTATATGTATGTATCTTTATGTTACAGCATCTTTAGACATGTATATGTATGTATCTTTATGTTACAGCATCTTTAGACATGTATATGTATGTATCTTTATGTTAAAGCATCTTTAGACATGTATATGTATGTATCTTTATGTTACAGCATCTTTAGACATGTATATGTATGTATCTTTATGTTACAGCATCTTTAGACATGTATATGTATGTATCTTTATGTTACAGCATCTTTAGACATGTATATGTAAGTATCTTTATGTTACAGCATCTTTAGACATGTATATGTATGTATCTTTATGTTACAGCATCTTTAGACATGTATATGTATGTATCTTTATGTTACAACATCTTTAGACATGTATATGTATGTATCGTTATGTTACAGCATCTTTAGACATGTATATGTAAGTATCTTTATGTTACAGCATCTTTAGAAATGTATATGTATGTATCTTTATGTTACAGCATCTTTAGACATGTATATGTATGTATCTTTATGTTACAGCATCTTTAGACATGTATATGTAAGTATCTTTATGTTACAGCATCTTTAGACATGTATATGTATGTATCTTTATGTTACAGCATCTTTAGACATGTATATGTATGTATCTTTATGTTACAGCATCTTTAGACATGTATATGTATGTATCTTTATGTTACAGCATCTTTAGACATGTATATGTAAGTATCTTTATGTTACAGCATCTTTAGACATGTATATGTATGTATCTTTATGTTACAGCATCATTAGACATGTATATGTATGTATCTTTATGTTACAGCATCATTAGACATGTATATGTATGTATCTTTATGTTACAGCATCTTTAGACATGTATATGTAAGTATCTTTATGTTACAGCATCTTTAGAAATGTATATGTATGTATCTTTATGTTACAGCATCTTTAGACATGTATATGTATGTATCTTTATGTTACAGCATCTTTAGACATGTATATGTATGTATCTTTATGTTACAGCATCATTAGACATGTATATGTATGTATCTTTATGTTACAGCATCTTTAGACATGTATATGTATGTATCTTTATGTTACAGCATCTTTAGACATGTATATGTATGTATCTATATGTTACAGCATCTTTAGACATGTATATGTATGTATCTTTATGTTACAGCATCTTTAGACATGTATATGTAAGTATCTTTATGTTACAGCATCTTTAGACATGTATATGTAAGTATCTTTATGTTACAGCATCTTTAGAAATGTATATGTATGTATCTTTATGTTAAAGCATCTTTAGACATGTATATGTATGTATCTTTATGTTACAGCATCTTTAGACATGTATATGTAAGTATCTTTATGTTACAGCATCTTTAGACATGTATATGTATGTATCTTTATGTTACAGCATCTTTAGACATGTATATGTATGTATCTTTATGTTACAGCATCTTTAGACATGTATATGTATGTATCTTTATGTTACAGCATCTTTAGACATGTATATGTATGTATCTTTATGTTAAAGCATCTTTAGACATGTATGTGTATGTATCTTTATGTTACAGCATCTTTAGACATGTATATGTATGTATCTTTATGTTACAGCATCTTTAGACATGTATATGTAAGTATCTTTATGTTACAGCATCTTTAGAAATGTATATGTATGTATCTTTATGTTACAGCATCTTTAGACATGTATATGTATGTATCTTTATGTTACAGCATCTTTAGACATGTATATGTATGTATCTTTATGTTACAGCATCTTTAGACATGTATATGTATGTATCTTTATGTTAAAGCATCTTTAGACATGTATATGTATGTATCTTTATGTTACAGCATCTTTAGACATGTATATGTATGTATCTTTATGTTACAGCATCTTTAGACATGTATATGTATGTATCTTTATGTTACAGCATCTTTAGACATGTATATGTAAGTATCTTTATGTTACAGCATCTTTAGACATGTATATGTAAGTATCTTTATGTTACAGCTCTTTAGACATGTATATGTATGTATCTTTATGTTACAGCATCTTTAGACATGTATATGTATGTATCTTTATGTTACAGCATCTTTAGACATGTATATGTATGTATCTTTATGTTACAGCATCTTAGACATGTATATGTATGTATCTTTATGTTACAGCATCTTTAGACATGTATATGTATGTATCTTTATGTTACAGCATCTTTAGACATGTATATGTATGTATCTTTATGTTACAGCATCTTTAGACATGTATATGTAAGTATCTTTATGTTACAGCATCTTTAGACATGTATATGTAAGTATCTTTATGTTACAGCATCTTTAGAAATGTATATGTATGTATCTTTATGTTACAGCATCTTTAGACATGTATATGTATGTATCTTTATGTTAAAGCATCTTTAGACATGTATATGTATGTATCTTTATGTTACAGCATCTTTAGACATGTATATGTATGTATCTTTATGTTACAGCATCTTTAGACATGTATATGTATGTATCTTTATGTTACAGCATCATTAGACATGTATATGTATGTATCTTTATGTTACAGCATCTTTAGACATGTATATGTATGTATCTTTATGTTACAGCATCTTTAGACATGTATATGTATGTATCTTTATGTTACAGCATCTTTAGACATGTATATGTATGTATCTTTATGTTACAGCATCTTTAGACATGTATATGTATGTATCTTTATGTTACAGCATCTTTAGACATGTATATGTATGTATCTTTATGTTACAGCATCTTTAGACATGTATATGTATGTATCTTTATGTTACAGCATCTTTAGACATGTATATGTATGTATCTTTATGTTACAGCATCTTTAGACATGTATATGTATGTATCTTTATGTTACAGCATCTTTAGACATGTATATGTATGTATCTTTATGTTACAGCATCTTTAGACATGTATATGTATGTATCTTTATGTTACAGCATCTTTAGACATGTATATGTATGTATCTTTATGTTACAGCATCTTTAGAAATGTATATGTATGTATCTTTATATTACAGCATCTTTAGACATGTATATGTATGTATCCTTATGTTAAAGCATCTTTAGACATGTATATGTATGTATCTTTATATTACAGCATCTTTAGACATGTATATGTATGTATCTTTATGTTACAGCATCTTTAGACATGTATATGTATGTATCTTTATGTTACAGCATCTTTAGACATGTATATGTATATATCTTTATGTTATAGCATCTTTAGACATGTATATGTATGTATCTTTATGTTACAGCATCTTTAGACATGTATATGTATGTATCTTTATGTTACAGCATCTTTAGACATGTATATGTATGTATCTTTATGTTACAGCATCTTTAGACATGTATATGTATGTATCTTTATGTTACAGCATCTTTAGACATGTATATGTATGTATCTTTATGTTACAGCATCTTTAGACATGTATATGTATGTATCTTTATGTTACAGCATCTTTAGACATGTATATGTATGTATCTTTATGTTACAGCATCTTTAGACATGTATATGTAAGTATCTTTATGTTACAGCATCTTTAGACATGTATATGTATGTATCTTTATGTTACAGCATCTTTAGACATGTATATGTATGTATCTTTATGTTACAGCATCTTTAGACATGTATATGTATGTATCGTTATGTTACAGCATCTTTAGACATGTATATGTAAGTATCTTTATGTTACAGCATCTTTAGAAATGTATATGTATGTATCTTTATGTTACAGCATCTTTAGACATGTATATGTATGTATCTTTATGTTACAGCATCTTTAGACATGTATATGTAAGTATCTTTATGTTACAGCATCTTTAGACATGTATATGTATGTATCTTTATGTTACAGCATCTTTAGACATGTATATGTATGTATCTTTATGTTACAGCATCTTTAGACATGTATATGTATGTATCTTTATGTTACAGGCATCTTTAGACATGTATATGTAAGTATCTTTATGTTACAGCATCTTTAGAATGTATATGTATGTATCTTTATGTTACAGCATCTTTAGACATGTATATGTATGTATCTTTATGTTACAGCATCATTAGACATGTATATGTATGTATCTTTATGTTACAGCATCTTTAGACATGTATATGTAAGTATCTTTATGTTACAGCATCTTTAGACATGTATATGTATGTATCTTTATGTTACAGCATCTTTAGACATGTATATGTATGTATCTTTATGTTACAGCATCTTTAGACATGTATATGTATGTATCTTTATGTTACAGCATCATTAGACATGTATATGTATGTATCTTTATGTTACAGCATCTTTAGACATGTATATGTATGTATCTTTATGTTACAGCATCTTTAGACATGTATATGTATGTATCTATATGTTACAGCATCTTTAGACATGTATATGTATGTATCTATATGTTACAGCATCTTTAGACATGTATATGTAAGTATCTTTATGTTACAGCATCTTTAGACATGTATATGTAAGTATCTTTATGTTACAGCATCTTTAGAAATGTATATGTATGTATCTTTATGTTACAGCATCTTTAGACATGTATATGTATGTATCTTTATGTTACAGCATCTTTAGACATGTATATGTAAGTATCTTTATGTTACAGCATCTTTAGACATGTATATGTATGTATCTTTATGTTACAGCATCATTAGACATGTATATGTATGTATCTTTATGTTACAGCATCTTTAGACATGTATATGTATGTATCTTTATGTTACAGCATCTTTAGACATGTATATGTATGTATCTTTATGTTACAGCATCTTTAGACATGTATGTGTATGTATCTTTATGTTACAGCATCTTTAGACATGTATATGTATGTATCTTTATGTTACAGCATCTTTAGACATGTATATGTAAGTATCTTTATGTTACAGCATCTTTAGAAATGTATATGTATGTATCTTTATGTTACAGCATCTTTAGACATGTATATGTATGTATCTTTATGTTACAGCATCTTTAGACATGTATATGTATGTATCTTTATGTTACAGCATCTTTAGACATGTATATGTATGTATCTTTATGTTAAAGCATCTTTAGACATGTATATGTATGTATCTTTATGTTACAGCATCTTTAGACATGTATATGTATGTATCTTTATGTTACAGCATCTTTAGACATGTATATGTATGTATCTTTATGTTACAGCATCTTTAGACATGTATATGTATGTATCTTTATGTTTACAGCATCTTTAGACATGTATATGTAAGTATCTTTATGTTACAGCATCTTTAGAAATGTATATGTATGTATCTTTATGTTAAAGCATCTTTAGACATGTATATGTATGTATCTTTATGTTACAGCATCATTAGACATGTATATGTATGTATCTTTATGTTACAGCATCTTTAGACATGTATATGTATGTATCTTTATGTTACAGCATCTTTAGACATGTATATGTATGTATCTTTATGTTACAGCATCTTTAGACATGTATATGTAAGTATCTTTATGTTACAGCATCTTTAGACATGTATATGTAAGTATCTTTATGTTACAGCATCTTTAGAAATGTATATGTATGTATCTTTATGTTACAGCATCTTTAGACATGTATATGTATGTATCTTTATGTTAAAGCATCTTTAGACATGTATATGTATGTATCTTTATGTTACAGCATCTTTAGACATGTATATGTATGTATCTTTATGTTACAGCATCTTTAGACATGTATATGTATGTATCTTTATGTTACAGCATCATTAGACATGTATATGTATGTATCTTTATGTTACAGCATCTTTAGACATGTATATGTATGTATCTTTATGTTACAGCATCTTTAGACATGTATATGTATGTATCTTTATGTTAAAGCATCTTTAGACATGTATATGTATGTATCTTTATGTTACAGCATCTTTAGACATGTATATGTATGTATCTTTATGTTACCAGCATCTTTAGACATGTATATGTATGTATCTTTATGTTACAGCATCTTTAGACATGTATATGTATGTATCTTTATGTTACAGCATCTTTAGACATGTATATGTATGTATCTTTATGTTACAGCATCTTTAGACATGTATATGTATGTATCTTTATGTTACAGCATCTTTAGACATGTATATGTATGTATCTTTATGTTACAGCATCTTTAGACATGTATATGTATGTATCTTTATGTTACAGCATCTTTAGACATTAATATGTTATGTATCTTTATGTTACAGCATCTTTAGACATGTATATGTATGTATCTTTATGTTACAGCATCTTTAGACATGTATATGTATGTATCTTTATGTTACAGCATCTTTAGACATGTATATGTATGTATCTTTATGTTACAGCATCTTTAGACATGTATATGTATGTATCTTTATGTTACAGCATCTTTAGACATGTATATGTATGTATCTTTATGTTACAGCATCTTTAGACATGTATATGTATGTATCTTTATGTTACAGCATCTTTAGACATGTATATGTATGTATCTTTATGTTAAAGCATCTTTAGACATGTATATGTATGTATCTTTATGTTACAGCATCTTTAGACATGTATATGTATGTATCTTTATGTTACAGCATCTTTAGACATCTATATGTATGTATCTTTATGTTACAGCATCTTTAGACATGTATATGTATGTATCTTTATGTTACAGCATCTTAGACATGTATATGTATGTATCTTTATGTTACAGCATCTTTAGACATGTATATGTATGTATCTTTATGTTACAGCATCTTTAGACATGTATATGTATGTATCTTTATGTTACAGCATCTTTAGACATGTATATGTATGTATCTTTATGTTACAGCATCTTTAGACATGTATATGTAAGTATCTTTATGTTACAGCATCTTTAGACATGTATATGTATGTATCTTTATGTTACAGCATCTTTAGACATGTATATGTATGTATCTTTATATTACAGCATCTTTAGACATGTATATGTATGTATCTTTATGTTACAGCATCTTTAGACATGTATATGTATGTATCTTTATGTTACAGCATCTTTAGACATGTATATGTATGTATCTTTATGTTACAGCATCTTTAGAAATGTATATGTATGTATCTTTATATTACAGCATCTTTAGACATGTATATGTATGTATCCTTATGTTAAAGCATCTTTAGACATGTATATGTATGTATATTTATATTACAGCATCTTTAGACATGTATATGTATGTATCTTTATGTTACAGCATCTTTAGACATGTATATGTATGTATCTTTATGTTACAGCATCTTTAGACATGTATATGTATATATCTTTATGTTATAGCATCTTTAGACATGTATATGTATGTATCTTTATGTTACAGCATCTTTAGACATGTATATGTATGTATCTTTATGTTACAGCATCTTTAGACATGTATATGTATGTATCTTTATGTTACAGCATCTTTAGACATGTATATGTATGTATCTTTATGTTACAGCATCTTTAGACATGTATAAGTATGTATCTTTATGTTACAGCATCTTTAGACATGTATATGTATGTATCTTTATGTTACAGCATCTTTAGGACATGTATATGTATGTATCTTTATGTTACAGCATCTTTAGACATGTATATGTATGTATCATTATGTTACAGCATCTTTAGACATGTATAATGTATGTATCTTTATGTTACAGCATCTTTAGACATGTATATGTATGTATCTTTATGTTACAGCATCTTTAGACATGTATATGTATGTATCTTTATGTTAAAGCATCTTTAGACATGTATATGTATGTATCTTTATGTTACAGGCATCTTTAGACATGTATATGTATGTATCTTTAGTTACAGCATCTTTAGACATGTATATGTATGTATCTTTATGTTACAGCATCTTTAGACATGTATATGTATGTATCTTTTATGTTACAGGCACTTTAGGACATGTATATGTATGTATCTTTATGTTACAGCATCATTAGACATGTTATATGTATGTATCTGTATGTTACAGCATCTTTAGACATGTATATGTATGTATCTTTATGATACAGCATCTTTAGACATGTATATGTATGTATCTTTATGTTACAGCATCTTTAGACATGTATATGTATGTATCTTTTATGTTACAGCATCTTTAGGACATGTATATGTATGTATCTTTATGTTACAGCATCTTTAGACATGTATATGTATGTATCTTTATGTTACAGCATCTTAGACATGTATATGTATGTATCTTTATGTTAAAGCCTCTTTAGACATGTATAATGTATGTATCTTTATGTTTTACAGCATCTTTAGACATGTATATGTATGTATCTTTATGTTACAGCATCTTTAGACGATGTATATGTATGTATCTTTATGTTACAGCATCTTTAGACATGTATATGTATGTATCTTTATGTTACCAGCATCTTTAGACATGTATACTGTAAGTATCTTTATGTTACAGCATCTTTAGACATGTATATGTATGTATCTTTATGTTAAAGCATCTTTAGACATGTATATGTATGTATCTTTATATTACAGCATCTTTAGACATGTATATGTATGTATCTTTATGTTACAGCATCTTTAGACATGTATATGTATGTATCTTTATGTTAAAGCATCTTTAGACATGTATATGTATGTATCTTTATGTTACAGCATCTTTAGACATGTATATGTATGTATCTTTATGTTACAGCATCTTTAGACATGTATATGTATGTATCCTTTATGTTACAGCATCTTTAGACATGTATATGTATGTATCATTTATGTTACAGCATCTTTAGACATGTATATGTATGTATCTTTATGTTACAGCATCTATTAGACATGTATATGTATGTATCTTTATGTTACAGCATCTTTAGACATGTATATGTATGTATCTTTATGTTACAGCATCTTTAGACATGTATATGTATGTATCTTTTATGTTACAGCATCTTTAGACATGTATATGTATGTATCTTTATGTTACAGCATCTTTAGACATGTATATGTATGTATCTTTATGTTACAGCATCTTTAGGACATGTATATGTATGTATCTTTATGTTACAGCATCTTAGACATGTATATGTATGTATCTTTATGTTACAAGCATCTTTAGACATGTAAAGTATGTATCTTTATGTTACAGCATCTTTAGACATGTATATGTATGTATCTTTATGTTACAGCATCTTTAGACATGTAATATGTATGTATCTTTATGTTAAAGCATCTTTAGACATGTATATGTATGTATCTTTATGTTACAGCATCTTTAGACATGTATATGTATGTATCTTTATGTTACAGCATCTTTAGACATGTATATGTATGTATCTTTATGTTACAGCATCTTTAGACATGTATATGTATGTATCTTTATGTTACAGCAGCTTTAGACATGTATATGTATGTATCATTATGTTAAGCATCTTTAGACATGTATATGTATGTATCTTTATGTCTACAGCATCTTTATACATGTATAAGTATGTATCTTTATGTATACAGCATCTTTAGACATGTATATGTATGTATCTTTATGTTACAGCATCTTTAGCACATGTATATGTATGTTATCCTTTATGATACAGCATCTTTAGACATGTATATGTATGTATCTTTATGTTACAGCATCTTTAGACATGTATATGTATGTACTCTTATGTTACAGCATCTTTAGACATGTATATGTATGTATCTTTATGTACAGCATCTTTAGACATGTATATGTATGTATCTTTATGTTACAGCATCTTTAGACATGTATATGTATGTATTTTATGTTACAGCATCTTTAGACATGTATATGTATGTATCATTATGTATAAGCATCTTTAGACATGTATATGTATGTATCTTGTATAATACAGCATCTTTAGATACATGTATATGTATGTATCTTTATATTACAGCTCTTTAGTACATGTATATGATGATGTATCTTTATGTTACAGCATCTTTAGACATGTATATGTATGTATCTTTATGTTAAAGCATCTTTAGGACATGGATATGTATGTATCTTTATGTTACAGCTCTTTAGACATGTATATGTATGTATCATTATGTTACAGCATCTTTAGACATGTATATGTATGATCTTTATGTTACAGCATCTTTAGACATGTATATGTATGTATCTTTATGTACCAGCATCTTTAGCAACATTATATGTATGTATCTTATATTACAGCATCTTTAGACATGTATATGTATGTATCCTTTTGTTAAAGCATCTTTAGACATGTATATGTATGTAATCTTTATGTTAAAGCATCTTTAGACATGTATATGTTATGTATCTTTATGTTACAGGCATCTTAGACATGTATATGTATGTATCTTTTATGTTACAGCATCTTTAGGCAGGTATATGTATGTATCTTTATGTTACAGCATCTTTAGACATGTATATGTATGTATCTTTATGTTACAGCATCTTTAGACATGTATATGTATGTATCTTTATTATACAGCATCTTTAGACATGTATATGTATGTATCTTTATGTTACAGCATCTTTAGACATGTATATGTATGTATCTTTATGTTACAGCATCTTTAGACATGTATATGTATGTATCTTTATGTTACAGCATCTTTAGACATGTATATGTATGTATCTTTATGTTACAGCATCTTTAGACATTGTATATGTATGTATCTTTATGTTAAAGCATCTTTAGACATGTATATGTATGTATCTTTATGTTACAGCATCTTTAGACATGTATATGTATGTATCTTTATGTTACAGCATCTTTAGACATGTATATGTATGTATCTTTATGTTACAGCATCTTTAGACATGTATATGTATGTATCTTTATGTTACAGCATCTTTAGACATGTATATGTATGTATCTTTATGTTACAGCATCTTTAGACATGTAATATGTATGTATCTTTATGTTACAGCATCTTTAGACATGTATATGTATGTATCTTTATGTTACAGCATCTTTAGACATGTATATGTATGTTATCTTATGTTTACAGCATCTTTAGACATGTATATGTAATGTATATTTATGTTACAGCATCTTTAGACATTTATATGTATGTATCTTTATGTTACAGCATCTTTAGACATGTATATGTATGTATCTTTATGTTACAGCATCTTTAGACATGTATATGTATGTATCTTTATGTTACAGCATCTTTAGACATGTATATGTATGTATCTTTATGTTACAACATCTTTTAGACATGTATATGTACTGTATCTTTATGTTTACAGCATCTTTAGACATGTATATGTATGTATCTTTATGTTACAGCCATCTTTAGAGCATGTATATGTATGTATCTTTATGTTATAGCATCTTTAGACATGCATATGTATGTAATCTTTATGTTAAAGCATCTTTAGACCATGTATATGTATGTATCGTTATGTTAAAGCATCTTTAGAACATGTATATGTATGTATCTTTAGTTTACAGCATCTTTAGCATGTATATGTATGTATCATTATGTTTACAGCATCTTTAGACATGTATATGTATGTATCTTTATGTTACAGCATCTTTAGACATGTATAGTATGTATCTTTATGTTACAGCATCTTTAGACATGTATATGTTATGTATCTTTATGTTAAAGCATCTTTAGACATGTATATGTATGTATCTTTATGTTA